>NC_054065.1:3459634-3659634 GCF_017639655.2 Falco naumanni
TGTTGTATGGTCACGACCTACATGACTTTTTGTTCCCTTAAAATGCTGCGTGGTATTTTGTGGCCACTGTGCACAAACTCCAGTGGGAAAAAAGGTGCAGTAGCTACCTAACAATTTCTTGCAAGTGTTGTCTCCTTAGTAAACTTGATGACTTCTCATTCTTTTACATAAGGAACTAGTAAAAACTGTGTCAACACTGTCTCTTTAAAGAGAAATGTTACACTGTAACCTTTTGAATACTGGGAAGTTTCATGTAAAGCAAGAACATCTTGACAGGGTATAACTGTGCATTTATTCACCATAAAATGATCATTTATTAAGAAAACAATGTCTGCTGGTGGTAACCTCATTCTGATTTTCTAAATTAGCCCTTCTCCAAAGCAGGCTCATTACCTAGGAAATGACTGCTGCTGGTAGAGTATCTAAAGAAAATAGGCACATGTAAGCAGTAAGAATATTATTATTAAACTTAGCTCCTATTAGTACTGCTACCATTAAGGTGCTGTCAGAATTTTCGTGGGAAGACTCCTTTTTCCTTTTTTTTTTCTTTTTTCTTTTTTTTTTTTTTACATTACTATAAAAAGTGGGGTTATATAGGAAGCTTGCATATAAGGTCTGAGGCTGGCAGTGCATGTTTGCTTTGAGCAGCTCTTAGAGAAATAACTTGACAGCATGGAAATAGATGTTCTTTGATTCCTATGCTCGTGTTAGGGCATGGATTTTTAACTACCTGTTTTTTCTTTTATGAAATAGAAGGTGCTTATAGTACACTAAATCTGCCCATTTTATAATTTTCATCTGGGTTTGATCTCTGCCTGACTTTCTCATCTTCCTCTCACAAGCTGGGATTCTGTTAGTGTATATATTTAAGGCAGCGGCATAGACAGGTTAGTAAAGTTGTGACCCTGCTGATATCAACTGAAGTTTACTGTTGACATCACCGGACATCAGGATTTTCCTCTGCTGAGGAAGGTTAGTGTTGATTAATACGATTCTGAATGACTGAAGTTTTCAACCTCACAAGCAGCTCAGAATGCAAACAAAACACATAGCAAAAGTCTTGTTGCTTATTTATTTATGCAGTTCAACTGGAATTAGTTACCCTGTTTCTTGCCATGGTGACTGTGTACCCTCTTTGGTAAAAGTAGTGAAATGTTAGCTGTGGTCTCTAGAAACTGCCAAAGACCTCTTGGGAGTCCAGAGCTGCAACACGGGGAGATCAGCAAAGCATGCACCCACGGTCTTGTTGTATATGCAGAAGTGATGTTTGTGAGATGGAAGTGTCCAGTGGCTGTTGGCTGATGTGAAATAATGTGGAGGCCTTGGTGCAATACCCACTTGTCGAATATCAGTTTTGTCGGGTGAAGAATATCCTTGTAACTGATATTCTAATCAATGGTTTTCTAAAAAGAAACCAAGGACTGAACAGATAAGAAAACTGATCTGCCCTTACAGCTATGAGCGACCCCTCCAAGGAAGAGGAACTGGGGAAGCACAGCCGCCGCCGGCTCGCATTATGTCTGCTCTGTGAACAGGCAGCGTGCCTCTGTCAGCGTGCCTGTTAGCTTGATATCTTTATGAAATCTGAATTTGTGATGCTTTATTTAGCTGAAAATCTCTCCTTCCAACTACTCTCCAAGAAGGTGAATGCAGTTATACTGTAACAGTCCTGTTCCAAATATTTCCTGACTGAATTTTTAAGAGGACAAGGAGTTGCAGCGCTGCCTGGAACTGGCAGGGAGCAATACACCAAACCACATGCGTGTGCCTGGCCACCTGCTCAAGGAGAGCTTTGAGCTCATGGGAAAGAAAGTTCATAACTCATTGCCTTCGTGATTTGCGCTGCCCACCCAAGTAGCAGGTACTGGCACAGAGGGAAGAAGAGCCAGTGCTTCCCTCCCGCGCAGGCTGCTCAGCGTGTACCTCCTGGTCTGTCTGATGGCTGGCGTGGCGAGGTGGCATGGCGGGGAGGAGCTGTCTCCCTGTGAGAGGGCTTTCTTCACCACTGGAGCTGGGAGGGAGTCGGGCACAGGATGGTGATGGTGACCACAGGCTTGGCTGTGTTGTGTAGAGACGTGCCGAGCAAAGCCCTTCTGGAAGCGCGGCCAAGCTCATGTGCTTTCTCATGGAGAACAGGAATTTTGTAGCTGTATTAATTTGAAGCAGAGGCTCACACTGTAGAGGGCTTCGGTTGTCTGGATAGCGCTTGGTTTATCCCTGTTATGCAATGATACAAAGTGATGCAAGTAACAGCAATATGCAAGTTTGTATTTTGTCTAATTATGACCTCCTTAAGTTAATTTTTATGCATCAAAGCTATTTGACATTTGTCAAAACAAATTCAAGTCCCTAGGAGAGATTTTATGACAAACCCGCCATTGATCTGACAGCTTGCTCTCTAGGGAAGAAATAGCGTGGCTGGCATTAAAGACTTAATGCTTCCAAAGTTCTTCTTTACTACTGGTCCCAAGGCAGAGTGTCTGGGCCTGGGTGAAGCCGGCTGCCACGATGGCAGCTGGGAGTTTGACAGTGTTATGAAGAATTGCAACTGTTGATCAGTGGATTGTTACACTGTTGATGACAGCGGTGCAAATTAATTCTGAAATTAACTGAGGGGACATGAAGAGGTCCCACTGTTCCTCTGAAAGGAAGAGGGCAGTGTTGAAATTACCAGCAAAGCAGAGTAAAAATTGCTCTCTGCGCTCTGCCTGGCAGCTGGATGTGAGCGCATAAAATGCGGATGTCTGGCATCCATGTTCACCTAGAGAAAGCTGAGCCTTGGAGGAGATGACTAATATGAGTTGCGGGGTGGAGGCGGGGATGTTTTGGGTTCTCTATTGCTTTTGTAAATGATTTATTGCACCTACTGTATCTTAGAGATGAGAAATTAGTAGGCTGATATTTCACTTCTATTCTTAAAATAACCTGTTATTTTGCAAAATGAAATAATTTCTCATATAGCAGCCTTCTCCCATCCTTTGTCAGATATTATTCAGCCTAGAGTACTTCCAAATACTCAATATTGTTTCACCTACGTGTGCAGAATGCGGTGTACTTCAAACCTGAGGTATCATTCACTGGTTTGTAGTAGCCATTAACATATGCTTTTCCCATGGTTTGTGTACTTATTCTAAGCATGTGCCTTTTACAATGCGGAACACAAGAGACTTGTTTTGTAAGATTAATGAAGGTCACCAAAATTCTCAAAAGTATTCTGATAATTAAGGCTTTGTTTATCAAAAACAAGTTATATTAAGAGCAAAAAGATTCATGGTAATTATTCATAATCTTAACAATTCAAGTGTAGCCACCTCATTTGTGCATTTAATTCTTCTTGTTAATGTTTTGCATAAATCTGCATAATTACTTGAGTTGCCTGTTGTAATTTTGACAGCTACTCAGTTCATGTGCACTAAAGTATATCAAAAGCTTGATGTGCTGAATATTTATAATTTTACGTATGTTCTTGGGATAATATTTTTTCAACAATATTTTTGGTTTTTGTAAAATTGACATGGTATACTTGGAAAGATTGCCAAACATAGATCTCCATGTTAGCACATGATGGAACTAGAGCAACACTTAAAGGTGTAGTACTGAGGTTTTGAAGTATTTTACAGAAAAATACATATGAATTGTGCACATGAAACATTTTGGTTATTTTCTGGTAGGTATGTTATACTTCATTAATGCAAACATGTACTTTTTTTAAAAAAAAAGTTTTTCACTATGTTCTTTGCATGTGTAAGTACAACTTGCTGCCTAGATTTTATTCATAGTCACATACAAAACAATAATAGTGAAAACCAGCAGCGCAATGTTAGTGTTGAATAGAATTAGCATGGGAAGCTAGCCTTACTGTTACACACACTGCATGGCTCCCAGGGGGCTCGGAGAGCTCCGAGAACTATCTTCCTGCAATTTAACAAAACAAAGCAGCATCAACAGCAACCAAGTCTAACTTTTGGCATCCCAAGTGCTCCTGCACATTAAAATTTTGTGGGTGATGGAATGAGAGACACATTCTTTGGAGAAATGTACGATACACAAAAAGAATAATAGCACAGATCAATCAAGTTGTGTCATCCTTCAGCCACAGTTCTGGGGAGGAAAGGAATTTGCGGAGTGAAAAGGTGCTAATGACCTTTTCTGCACACGGGATAAATACACCATTTTGTAAGGACAACATATAGTGGGGTTATTTATAAATATCATTATGGTTGTGAATTATAAAAGCAGTTGCCTACTAATTACAGCAGTGAGTTTTCAGTGCATCTGATGACTGTCTGGCACAGTGCGGTGTGAATCTTCAGTCAGCTAAAAGCACACGAATTATTCAGTCTTTTTACAAATGTTGACAAAATGCTGGTTTGAAAATCTAGTTTGGATCCTTTAAAAATACTGTCTCAAGACAGTTTATTTTTGAAAGACTGTGTTGTGCATACTGAAGTTACCAAGTTTTGCACTTAGGAATAATATTCAAGCGCATACGCTCTTGTGTAGAAATGTGTACTCACTATTTGGTCACACTTTGACCTTACTAAAATAGTACTATGTGTTATAATAATGCGTGCCTAGGTTTTTTAGCTCTTTCATGCAAAAAATCGTATTTTTATATGAAAACAGCTTTATTTAAAACAGAAAAAAGAAGAGGGATCCTAATTTAGATGTCATAGCATTGTTTCCTAGGAAAGAGATTTGATATGAATGAAAGGACAAGAAAAGGAATATATTCAAGTGGTATCAAAAAGCAGAAGTAGAATTCTCCTTTGGATACCAGCGTTCCAGCTGTACAGATTCCTCTGCTGTCACAGAGGGTTGGTGCTATACATTAATTTTGAACACTTAAGACATTAGAAGTATGGGTTATCTTTCAGTCATAGATCCACTTCAGGGGTATAACACCATGGGAGGAGGGAGGAAGATTTAAGCTGTTTCTGTTATACTCAAAATATATTGGATTTAAGAGTAAAAGGAGGAAAAGTGCAGTTGTCATGCACTGCTATCTTTCACTTTAATGAGCACTCAAATGTAAGTGAAAAATTAAAAGGTTGTTATATTTAGAAATAGCTGGAGCCATACACTCGATGTATGTTGCACACAGTGGGGAATGAGCATAAAAAATGAGGGGGGAAAACCCATCTACTTTGCAGCTATATTCATTAATTAAAAGAAGATTGTTAAACTAAATTTGGAAAGAAAAAAAAAAAGAAAAAAAAGAAAAAAAAAACTTCTTTAATTGTGTTTACCCAAAAGCCTTTTCTTCCTAATTTAAATAGCATAAACATCTGGACTAAAGCAATATTAGAATCATGGCAGTAGTCAAGCAAATCTTGTGGAAAATAATGAAATTAGATCCCTGGTGTTGTGACAGAGTAAGGGCAGGATACATCAGTTCGATGTTAATAAAATTTCCATGAATGACTGAATACAATTAAGAAATTGTCAGTTGCGGCAATGAACTTTTGTAGCTCATAGATGTTTGCATCATTTGATTATGCTGGCAATTTAAAATTGTTTGTTAGTGTCTGTGTTGGGATATTAATTATGACCTTTATTACAGCCCACAATTAAACTAGTCATATAGCAACAAGCAGCCTGTGTTGTGGTAGTAAAGGATCTGAACTGTTTAGAATAGGGTCTTGGTATGCTCAGACCATTCACTGATCATCCAAATTGGAAATTATTTGAAATGATCCAGTACTTTAAAAAACAATTCAACTGGGTTGAGTAATCACTTTAATAAAGAAATTTTGGCTTAATAGTGTTTTAACAGTTTTAATTGCTAACAACATCTGTAAAACTGTTTTAAAAAAGGGAGAGAGAAAGCGTTTTTAACTGTGACTCCAAGATAAGCTTTCTCCTGTTTCAGGAAGAGAAACCAATTATTCATTGGTTAATTAGCTGTAAACAACTTTTTAAAGACACATCCATTATATACGTAATTATTTGAAAAAACCTTTAATGTTATTTGTGCTAATGCATAATTATTAGTGCTTGCTAAAAGGATTAACAATATTTAGATGACCACTGTTGTTGGGAAATATCAGAGCAGAGAGATGAGATTAGCATCAGGAAGGAATGTGCAGTGATGAATGAAATGTGTGCCTGCACCCCTTCAGCAATGACAATGAACAAGTCACACATTCAGAAACAAAGCATTGCAAACTGAAACCGCACACTTTTAAATCCTTAATATTTCTATGATCCATGAAGAAAACATATCGCCACCAAAGTTGTTTTATACCCAGTGGAATACGTAATTTCTGTGATTATTTTTTGTTTGGTTTTGGGGCTTTTTGTTTTGCTTTGGGTTTTGTTTTCTTTTTTAAACTCCCATGGCACATTTGTCACTTTTTTTAGAATTGTGTATTCCCTTTATTATTGCATAGCTGAGTGGCAACTTTACAATGCCCTCAGCACATCTGTTTACTAACTGTTCTACCTAATTTACTAAAAAGATGTAAAGTCATAGTGAAATTTGTTTAGGCTTTTGTAATGTGTTGACTGGAGCACTGTTTATAGTCATTAGCATATGAATGAGAGGAATAATATTTTAAACACTTAAATATTTTTAATATAGGTCAAGGGAAACTGCAACATTTGTCCTAACATGTTGAAAATTCCAACTAAGACATCACAGAAACATGCCCAAAATGTGTGTTGATTTACCTCTGGGTTTATAAAAAAAAAAAGGTTTGATTGTATATACAAAAAATTACACTGAAAGAGGCAATTCAGGGCTACATCAATAAGAACTTAAGCATCTGAGGGACCTAACTCTGACACTGCCGTGGTAGTTTTGTGCTAAAATAGTTATCCTGGACATATGTAACAAAATAATTTATGTTAAACAGAGATCTGATATTTAATGTGCCAATTCCCCACATTTTCATGGAGTTATGATTTTTCAGAGCTGTTTGTGTAAGTGGCTAGCCACAGAAGCGTGATAAATGGTGTAACAGGAGAACTACAGATTCCCCTGCGAGGTCCACGAATGCGCTTTAGCCCTGACCTGGAAGGATCAAGCTGAGCAGTGGGAGATTTGTTCAGTCTCCATGAATTTGGCTGCTTTTCAGATGCTGCCAGTAATGATGCTAATTGCTGGCATTTGTGGCGGTCGGTTTTGTGATACAGGCACCTGTACCATGTCAGGATTTCTGATCTTTTCAACAAGAAAGCAGCTCTCAATTCTCTTTCATGAAACTGGAAGAAGCATGTTTGACAGCTCTGAAGGAATACCATGGGTTATTTTAGCATTTCAATTCATTGGATGTTTTTAATTCTCTGGAGTATATTAGGAAGAAATGGTGCACTTTCATTTGTATGATTTCTTTAAAGCATTCTTTATGTGGAAGCATTTGGGGGATGGAATTTTTATAACTGTTTTAGTTGACAAAGAAATTAATACGTTTTAAGGGATTTGTGTATTTAAGCATAGATGATTATTTAGAAGGTTTGGTTTGGAAGCCTTGTAGCTCAATTTACTAATTTATTTTGTGATCTGTGACTAAACTGAGTAAAAATGCAAATAGCACAAGCCCTTTACATTTTATCACCGGATCAGTTTACTGATGGGAGGATCAGAGTCGCTAAACAGTTCGACACTCTTGTGATTTCTAAGTAGTCAGACACTAAAAGCATCTATGGTGAAGACTACAGGAGAGTTCACATGAACAGTGGTTTTAATGGAATTCAGTATTTATTTGTTTCTGACTCGGAATGCAGAAGCAAGACTTTATTGTCCGTTGTAAGGATGATATTTTTTTCTCCCATCACACGTGGCAATGAGCCATCATGTTGCATTGCAGCATGCTCATGCGTTGGGAAGAAACAACTGGTAAAGCTAGAAAGAAACACCGAAAGCTTAAATGGGAATTGTCATTTCCTTTTGATTACACCCCTTTTGAGAGAGAATGAAAAATTTTATAATATTTTACTTTTGTCACTCTTATTTTTAATCAGTGTTCCCCCATGCTTTCAGGGGGTTTTGATGGTTTAAAAGTATTACAGCTGTTTCTTTGCTAATTATCTGCAAGTCAGTCTTAGCAGTGATGTCAACACCATTTTGGAGCCAGTGCTAGGGCACAATCTTTCTGCTGGTGGAACCAATGAAGTTGTGCTCTTGCCTCCTAAGGAAACAGATTTGGGTCTATTAATACCTGATTTTGCAGATCCAGCAGAGGGAGCAGAAGTCCACTGATGGGGTTGCTTTGGACGAAACATTTGGGGTGGCAGATGGGTTGGCAAAAATTGCTTGTGGAGGTGGGGAACCGTATGAATCATTCCCCCCATATTCTGAGAAAACTGCTCAATTAAAACATTGAAGATTGCTCTGTAATTTAGTAGTTTTTCATGTCTTGGAATTTCATTTCTTCTTTAAATTCTCCATGAGTTGGTACCATATTATAACAGTTGATTAAAACTATTTCCAGTGCTAACACAAGTGTAGTGATCCAAATTAGCCAGCGGATAATTGTTTTAGTAGGGAATAATACCCAGTCATGTCTTCACACATCAACTCACCTGCCACTGTTCTACGTTCCTGAATATACGCCTGAAGAATTGGCTAAACTGGTTTTGAGCGTGCCATATGTAAACATTAGGCTTTATTTTGTGTCCATGCTAGCTGCAATGATGCTGGTTTGTGCAACTAGAATTTGTGATCGTTTGGTCAGTCTTCAACAGAATGCAATTTAGGAGGGTCAGATTTAGAGCCGGGCTATGAGATATTGCCCCTTTTAAGAACAAATAAATAAATTAGCTGTAGTGCTTCCGTGTTATTTTCAGGTGCATGCAATTGATACAAAGCTGTTATTCGTTAGTGTGGTTACTTCTGCCTTAAAAGCAGTAGCAGTGCATTATAGCAGAAACTGGTGATCTGGACCTTGCTGTGAAAGATGGCAACGGGTGGATTTTGATTTACATATACCAGAGCTGGCAGTCACAGCATTTGAGGTGATACACAAGAGAGAATCTTCCGCTGATTTCTGAAATCAATGAGACCAAGCAGCCCACCAGCTATGGTTTTTGTCTCCTTAAGAGGGACTGTTTCCCACTACTTCTAGAACTCTGTTGGCAAGTTTAGTTTAGTTTGGTAAATTTGGAATAAATTTTATCTATATCAGTATATATCAATACATGGTACATGATCCTTCAGAATTTGCTGCTTTCAGTATGAGCTAGGCAGAATCATACCAGAATCTTATAGCTGGGCAGAATATCATATGTGGCTGTGCAGAATAAAAGCCACAAAAGAACTCATCCCAAGATAACCAGCAAAACAGCAAAAATTATTCTCAACTGATTTACTGCAGTGTGACAATTTACCTAAGCCCCCAACCCCCCCATAAAGTATTTGCTGGCTTGGGTTCTGTTTTTCCTCATTCACTTTGTCTTGAATTGCTTTGAGATATAGGCTCAATGTTCTCCTCACTAATTGAGGCTCAGTTGCAGTTAGAGACGATATCCAAAAATAGTGTTTCTTAAGGTCTGTGCAAAGTTCAGAGACAACGGGCAAGAAATACATGTGCAAATGCATTACCGTGGTTTGAGTTCCTTTAGGCAGCTGAATGCATGCACTTATGTATGTCTACAGTAATGGAATTAAAAATATCAAACGGTAAATCAATATGAATGGCTTTCTGATTTGCTTGCCAAGGCTGCTTTAAGTGAGTACACAGGATATGTGCTTTTTTAGGGAAGCAGAGTGATGACTCCAAATCCCATGAACTAAAACTCGTAGGGAACTCATGTGAATCTCATGGGCTAAAACTGTGAACATTAAATAAAACTATATTTAGGGTTCTGCTTTCCTTTCTGTTGGCCAAACCTGAAGATTGTGTAGAGATCACGTTTCCAAATCTTTCTCTGGAACTGTGAAGGCTAAAATCTCACTTCTTACATGAAAATCTAGATTATTATTATTACTTTTTTTTAAAAAAAAAGCAACAACAAAACAAAACAACAAAACCAAAGCAGTGATTTTGGAAAAACAGGGCATTAAAAGCTATCCAGATTGTGAGACTAAAGAGGTGCAATGTGGCTGCTGCTCAGTGTGGAAGGCAGACCTGTGAAAGGGCAGTTGTGTGCAGCCAGGGCTTCGGCTGGTACAGAGGACAGAGCAATGTCATACAAGTTTAGAAAAAGGAGTTTGTGAGAAAACATCAAAGGTAGAGTAACCAGCTCACTGGAAACCATTTTTTCTACAAGTAATTTTTTTGCATTTTAATTTATTTGTAATTTAATTACAAGTAATATTTTGCATTTTTTAACCAGCTCTTCACTATTTTTAGAAGTTTAGTTTTAATAAGTATTTTAGATTCTAACCCATTTAATATCTTTAAAAAATCAAATGAAAACGAATGCCTGTTTTTATTATTTTCTTATCTTCCCCACCGCCTGCCCTGCCCTTTCCCTTCTTCCATGTTAGACAAGTGTGACAGTGAAGGAAAAGGGCAATCGGGGGACAGGAGGCTGTAGATCCAATATGTCTTAGTTGATGAAGACAGCTTCCCCCACCCCGATGAATTCATTCAAAGATAATATCTCCTCTCCCAAGAAAAAAAAAAAAAAAAAAAAAAAGCACAACCAAAAACCTAAAAACCTACTCCTGTGCAAACAAAGAAGTTCAAACTTTCCCAAAAGTTATTTTTTTACTTAGAAGATAATTGCCCATGCTTGGCCACCTTTGTTGACAAGCAGATGTGGGATTTAGCTTCCATTAAGCAGTAAACCTTATAGCTGGACATAAACCTGGCTCCTTACAAAAGGACATTTCCTAGAGATCTCTATTTTATTTCCCTCCTCGCAACAGGTAGGATTTTCTGAAGAGACTTGAGTTTCCTGACTCTATGAACTAAAACGTGATGTGGGCCAGATCTGCATCTGCCTCCCCCTTCTATCTTACCTCTTTCAATTATCCTAACGAGAAAATCCTGTGCATCATTAGCTCTTGCACACCACCTCCCTGCGGTGC
Source organism: Falco naumanni (assembly GCF_017639655.2). Classification (NCBI taxonomy): domain Eukaryota; kingdom Metazoa; phylum Chordata; class Aves; order Falconiformes; family Falconidae; genus Falco; species Falco naumanni. The sequence goes on from NC_054065.1 coordinate 3,470,613, forward strand.
TGCGTGCCTCCTAACCCCTCCCTTGCCTGCTGGGGGGAGGTAGGCAGCTGTGGAGGTGCAAGATCCACCCACAAATCTGGAAGAAACTGTGTCGATGTTTTCAGTTTGCACCAGTGGTGGGGTGGCTGGACTGCTGGTAAACTGAACTCTGAGGTGCTGATGAACCAAGTTTGGTCTCCCTTGGGGCGACATCATCTTTGTGGAAAGGAAAGAGAGAGGCACTAACGCCTGTAGGAAGTTTAAGGAGAGTCTAAAAGTCTTAATAATTTTGGAGTGGGGTTTATTTTATGACCTAGCTAATGGGGGGGTGGGGGTGGCTTGAGGCAATGGCCGTAGATACTGCTGGAGAGGTGGGTGGATGACTGTTACTGCCTGAGGTTTCATAACATGATTATCTTCTGTTAGCGTTGATGGCACTTTGCTGATTAAAGAAACAAAGGCGATCCCATCGTAACAGCAACAAACTAAAATAGAACAAAAACTTCCAAGTCTAAACATTAATGGAAAGAATCAGAGAATGGAAAATGACACAAAAGCTAGGATATTCAGAATGCAATCTTACAGCGTTGCTGCTGTAAGGTGCTGTGGCTTTTTTAACTGTATTCTCTAAGCTAAAGATGGAGTTGTCAGCCTTAACTTTGAAATTTCTTGCTTTTAGCAGTTTGTGTTAAACATTAATGTTATTGAAAATAGCTTTTTATCCGTGTGTATTAAGGGTTTGTTTGCTAAAGTCTCTGCTCCCAAACATGTGAATTTCAGCAGCTAACAAACATCAAAGCAAGGAGATTTTTCAGCTCAAAAAGTTATCTTTAAAATTGAAGATTAGTCTTTCACCGTATACTTTTTCTGAATAATTATTAGAATCTATAATCAACACTTAGTCTCTCTTTATTGTTCTGTTTATCATATTGAAAAAGATATGCCTTGATTGTATCATTTTAATTAACTCTTGCTGTGTTTTTCTGAAGTTCAAGGCATTAAGCATTGTTTATGTAAGCACCATGACATTCAGGTTGCCTAAAAGAAGTAAATAAAACTGCAGGTCAAACTGTATTAATGTGTCTTGCCAGCTATTATTACATCTGCTTTTGAATAGCATTTATTCTGTAATTGATGGTTGTCAGCCTGTAATTTCCACAGTTACATTCTGAATACTTCGTTTTCCCTAATTTTTGTGGTGTTTACACCATACGTAGTCAAAGATTAAAGTAAAATGGAAAAATGAGTTACCAATTTTCATTTGACCACCTTGATATTTCTTTCTTCAGGGGAATCTCTCCAGTTATTTGCCAAGATCATATATCTATAATATTCCTTTAGATTCAATTTTCTGCCCTTTACTTTGCTCCATTTCATATTTACTTTATTCTTTGTGGTCGTCCCATCTAATCTGTCTGCCTGTGTCTACCTAATCGGCCTAATATATCCATGTATCATTTCTTTAATGATTTTATTATTGAAATGACACTTAGCATTTGATACTTAAGCATACATTACAAAAGCTTAATTCTCCCATTAGTGGATCAAACTTCCATACTGCTTCCACATTCAGATTGCTTCATGAGTTAAACAAGCTTTTTTGAATGTTGTCCAAGATCTGTAATGCAAATCTGTATTTTTTTTAAATCTGTCTTAGTGAGTGGAAGCCACCATACCTATCAGGGTCACTGATTCTACTCCAGCATTGAGCAGAGGCTCTGGTGAAGGCGCAAGGTTCCCTTTCACTGTGCAACTTGAATTTTACCTTTAAGGCCTCGCTTCTGCAAAGTAAATTTAGAAATTAAACTTCTTGGCCCCTTCTGCATGTGTAACGAACTGTAGATGTTTTAGAAGCTTCTGTGGCTTTTCTCTATCCATTTTATGTCCAACTTTACCAAACTAACTTCTCTTTGTTTCAGCTTCCTTCAACAGAATTACTGACTTCTGAGACATGCATAGCTAACTAGAACATCTCACAAATCACATCTATTCCTACCCTCTCCTGTCTTGAGCTTTTCCAGGTATTTAGCACCTTTGTAACAGTGTGTCTGCCCTCTGACTTTGAGCTCTTCTTCCCACATGCAGCCTCTGGAATTGTCTTCTGTCTAGACACCAGTAGCAGCAGCGTTTTCCAGAATTTGGCTGCCTCATTCCCATTCCTCCAGGCTCCCTTGTTTCCCGAGGATCTAGCAAAGGTTTCCACCTTATTTTCTAGAACTTCTGTTAAAATTCCTGTAAGGTAGCATGGATTTGCTCCATTTCTTTTCCTGTTATTCCTATTCATCTTTATGTCACCATGTAGTTATGCATCTGACATGATGTGACTGTTCTTTACTGTAGTGCTTGCAGTTTCTGTCGAGACAAGTCATGATGTGATGCTTTGTCTCTGTTATCAGGCTACCTCTATGTTTTCTCACATGATTTCATATTTCTCCATCATACCTCTCTGTGTCTGTATTCTCTGTATGTTTTCCAATTTTTTTTTTTTTTTTTTTTTTTGCTAGGAGCCCTCTGAGCCTGGGAAGTGCCTGACAAAGCTGTTGTTACAAAATATTCTGGTTGTTACAAAATTACATAAAGGCTAGTTCTGTGTTGTTGAATGGTTTCTATGTAGAATTTTATTTATTTATTTATTTATTTCAGATTAAGCTTGTGGTTTATTTAAAAGAGGTTGTTAAAGAGAATTCCATTGTGTTTCTCTAGTGAAGCATAGCTATCCAGTTAAATATGTTGTATGAGCTCTGAATAGTATAACACTTAAGGGATGTTGAATTTTATTTTGGAGAGGTTTTTGTATTTCTTTATCGTGGCAGAGGCTTTATGGTGATAGGATGGTAAGCAGCTAAACCGTCCAGTTACATGCTATGGTTAGCAGCATGGCCTGCAGTTAAATTCCTTACTATTTAACTATTTTTTTTTCCTTTTCTCCACACACCCCCACCCCCACTCCACTCCCCTTTTTCCTTTTATAAGCTTGATAGGCTACAGCTCAAGTTCATTGACTTGTCTTTTGTTGTGGGCAGAATTCAAGTACTAGGTCAAATTAAAAAATGACATTACCATTATGTCTGTACTTTTGTAGTGCATTCCTCTTCTACAGAAAGCCAAATACCTATTTGCATATTTTGGATTGCTGAAACCAAAGAAACAAAGCAAAAGAGACAATTTTTACTAGTTCATAACTGAATTAATGCTGAATAGCGAACCTCATTATTCCTGGAGTAATCTGTTAAACAAATGAAAATAGGTGAGCCTTCCTGTCTCGTTTTGTGTCTCTTATTTAAGAAGATCTCAGGAGAACATCTTTAACTAATAGAGCATAAGTGCACAGAATGACAGTTACAAATAATTTAATACAACAGACAGAAAAATTCTGCTGATTGTCTGTGTTTAAGAAAAAAAAAAAAAGAAAAAAAAAGAAAAAAAAAACCCCTGGCCTAAAAGACTACAGTAAATCACGAAAGTGATCTCAAGTGAACAGAGATAGATTTCTGGAATACAGTGTGCAATGAAACCACTGACCTCTTATACAAGGGTTCATGTCTTTTTCTACAGAAACAGATGGGTAATAGCATAATGCTGAAATCATGCTCTACATAATATGGACCTAGTGATTGCAGACCTGATTGCTTGCCATATGGTTGCTGAAGGGTTGAAGAGAAAATGGGATGATATGCAAACCCTTAAAAGCAACATTTTTATTGAATGGCCATTACATTAAAACCCAAACTCTGCAAATGAAGGAAAGAACTGTGGTGAATAATGATGAAATAACAAAACAATAAAAGAAGAAACACAATAGCGTGTATTTGTTTTCAATATGCAAAATAATACTCATTTTTTTTTCTTATTTTGCCTTGTGTTATGAGCATTCGGTGGAAAGTTGGTGGGACATTACTGCCTGCAGGGCACAAATACAGTATAGTGGAGCATTGCAGTATTCACTAGGTCAGACAGAAAAAGAAAATAATCACTTGTCTCAAAGGAAAAGCTTCTGAGTTAAATGCTAACTAAAATATGCGACTTGCATACATGAACCATGTTACTGAGAGGCTGGTGGAAAGCCTTCACGAGATTTACTTTTTCAAGATGGACTTCTACAGCCTGTTTGCTGTCTCTTCTGAAAAAAAGTCACTTTTATCACAGATTTTTTTTGTTGTTTTTTAACATCCTTGTTACTGGTAAATAGCCTATTTTTGCATTGACATCTGTCAGTAAGTTGCTTGGTAAAGTTAGAGGAAATGCAAAGATCTGGCGTGTAAGTCCTCACTCACTAATGTGTGCTTGTCTAGAAAAGGCTTCTTTATAGGAAGAAGGTTATACATAGCACACAGCAATGTGACCACAACTTCATGGCTGTGCCTGCTTGCACATAAGGATAAATGTATATGAAAGCATGGCATGGTGAGTATCATGGCAACCCTTTGAAATTGATGAGAGACAGAAACAGGGTCTGAAAATCCTGGTTTCCTGGGCTTTTATTTTTGACGTTGAAAGGCAGGCCCAGGATAGTCTCTTTTGAGGCAGTAATGACTTGGTCTCTGTTTTGCCATCAGCCATCACAGATTGATATCGGGAGGATACCCAGTGGGTGAAAGCTATGAATTCAGCTCAGTCTAGACATTATAGAAGTTTGGAGTTAGATAACATGAGCCTCTAGAATCTGGCTAGACTTAGCCTCCTCTAGAAGCTCAGTCATGCATGAACATACAGGTGGCTGATAGCTTAGTGCAGAGCGGACTTTACTGGCTTTTAAGTCAAAAAATGCCAAAAGGGTACTTTTGTTCATAATGTGAGATTGAAACCTCCCACCGCAATGTATCCTTCCTCTGTCAGGAGACATCCCTCATTGTGCAAGGCACGTCCAGTCTCTGCTCCTTAGTGCACAGACGTGTTTAGAAAGGGATGGGTAAGTGGTTTCCAGTTCATTTTAACAAGTTTGATACTCTGTCACGCTGTGTGGTTATACTGCCTCACACATGGGTACTGCAACAGGTGCGTCTCTGTACAGTTGCCCTCTCTACGCCGTGCTGCTTAAGAGCTTCCAAGATCAAGGCAGGGTAATATAGCTATCTCTGATTAATCAGTACTAAATACAGACTTCCTTAGCTTGACAGGCTTGTCTGAAGCATCCCATAAATCACAATTTATTTGACTGCAAGAATGGAAAATATTTATTTGAACAATTATTTTCAAAGAGAATTTTTCCATGTATTTGAACCTCAGGATCATCCTCAGGATTGTTAGGCTTTTCATCGGTTGCCCACCTCACTTTTATTTCATCTGGAGGCCTAAAGGCATATGACAAGCAGCATATTCTGGTATTTAAGACAGTTTAAGTATGGCGAAACAGATTTTCATATGATGAGAAGAGATTTCCTCCAGCCTATAAAATTGATTCTCATACTTCTCGACTAGTGACATGCTGGCTGTGTGGCAGCAATAAGTTTTGCATAACTTTTAAGAGCCCGTGCTGACCTACTTAACAGGCATCTACTGCTACATAATGTATTTAGGTCAAGTATTGTGTTTGAGCTTATCATCAATCTTGTAATAGTTCAGCTCACTGTAAAAGCTACAGGTACATGATTGATGCAAATATTCTATAAGATAGAAAATATTCTTGGCATTTTCTTAAAGGGAGGCCTATCATTGTGGTGTTATTGTTTATTTTTATTGGGGAACCATCAAGACTGCCAGTCACAGCCCCCCAGCCCATGCTGTTGCATCATGGGTTTGTCTATGTTACCTGGTTTAAAAAGATGTCACAAACAGTCTGTAAAAAGTGATTTTTATATTTTTAAATGGTTTGTTTGGGCTAGACGGTACACATGGCAATTCAAAATCTGTGTATATATATATATATATTTTACTGTGACAGGGTACTGACAGTTTCTTACTTTCAAAAAAAAAAAAAAAACGTGGAATTTTGCAACCCTATATGCAAATATAGAAGTGGTCCATTGCAAGAAGGAAATAGCTGGGAGTTATCCCAGTGATGCTAGTGTTTAAAATAACTGTCTTTTGCAACAGTTCTAGTGCTTGCATTTAGGGAGAGCCTGTAGCTTTGTCTGGTCTGGCTGTGCAGCACTATGAAGTGGAAACCAGATCACTATACACAGACGCAGGCACACTGTCCTGTGCACTTCAGTTTTGAGATTTGAGAGACTGATTTTTATGTGTGACTGAAGAGACTGGATTAAGCAATCATTTTTCAAAAGCAATATGCTTCCTTTATTTGTTCCTACCATAGTTGCAATTGGTGTTTTAGCCCACGCTTTGGGCAGACTGTTAAAGCATGTATTTTAGTAAAGTAATGCCAGCATACTTAGTCATCTGTATAATATTAGTGAAGTGCACATTGGTTTGTGCAGTAAATTGTTGCAAAGTTATATGACATCTTAATGCTCTGACAGGATGTGAAAGACAATAACACCACTGAAAAGACTAGAAAAGGCCCTTTATAGCTACTGAATAATATATTAGCTTTTAACACTGTATATACAAGCAAAATGGGATAAGGTATAAAATCAACAAAATAATTACTTATACCAGACGTTATATATTTTATCAGGATCGGAACTATACAGCCTCACAACATGGCGTGAACTTGTTTCGGTACGGTATTCATTACGTCTAAGGCCTGTAAATACCTGCAGCCCAAGTTCGAATCTGCCCTTGGGGCTGATGAAATGCTATCTTACTTCTGTGTAATTTGAAAGAAGTTACTCTGGAAGAAACTCGTTGATCTGTTGTGTGAATCGACTTGTGGGGATCATTCCTAGTGCCCAAAATGTGCAAATGTGAGGACCTCTGAGCAGCTTCTGAAATATGCAGGTGGGTACCTGCATAAAAACACTTCTAAAATTGACAACTATTGTGCAACAATTGTGCAACTAGTGCTGTGGATCTGAAAAATCTATACTGTGCTTTTTAGCAGTATATTATAATGTATCAGCTGGGAAGGAAGAGTTACATGGCAATGACATATACATGATAAAAAGTCCAATTTATACATGGATCCCAAGAGTTTGGCAACTTGTATCCTTTGCTTCCTTTTTAAATGCTGTGCAAACATTATCAGTTCATATGACAAATTAGTTTGTGCTATCTGCTTCTCTATTCCAAATAGAACTTCTATGACATTATTTGCTTCTTTATTTAAATACTTTTGGAGGAAAAAAAATTAATTGTAGTATAGTACCTTTTTCACAACACTACTGAGCCTTCACTCTGAGCTGTCTCACTTCGAGGGTCTTAAATGTTACTTTGCCATGGTTTTATTTGTGATACAGCTGGACTTTTTGTACCGACCTCATTTCTAGCATTTTGGCTTATCATATTGAAATACTGTTTTAAAATGATGGGCTTTGATTCTAGCTAAATAAATAAATAAAACAAATAAATAAATAAATATAAAAAAATAATAATGTTAAGCATCTTTAATATTGGATTTTTACAATACTCAAAAATATCTGGTTTGCATATTTCTACAACAAGTTAGAAGATCTGCAAAATTCAGAAGGAATTTCTGTAGTATAATTTCATTTCAGTAAGAAGTTGTGAGTTCTTTGCCTTGAGTTCACTGGTACCAGAATGAGAATGAGTGGGCAGAGGTGAAATTCCTTCTGTCAAACACAGAGTCGATAGGGGGAAATAGAGAGGCGGTTGTATGCAAAATAGAGACACTTTAATGTCTGCTTATACGCTAATTTATTTATACATATGACAAGAGGAGTATTTCTTACTCAGGATAACATAAATAATCATAGCACAAAATGTTTTAGGAACTATACTTGAAATTACAGTGTTGTTTCAGGTAAATGCAGGAATTATGCAAGATGAACAGTTGTTCTTTTCAGTTCTGTAAATGTAAACAACTAGGCTAACTGTTTTTGGGACATGGTTGTATTTCCCAAGCTGTTCCTGCAGCCGAATGTTGGGTACACGCTACCTTTTCTTGCTCTTGTAAAGCTGTCTGATGCATTTGAACGGAAGGGATGGAAGAGGACAAAGATGGAATAATTTAATGCAGATCTTATTCTATAAAGACTGAGTTTCTTATATTTTAAGCAGGTACACAGAGACGAAACATAGCATTGGAAAAGTTGCAAGACTTGCTTGTTTCCTTCGTAGTGGGAGTTGGTATTTGCTAGGTGTAAGTCCAGTGAGCCAGCTGATGTAAAATGAAGTATTCTGATGTGAGAAGTCAGCTTCAGAATCTGGTCCTGACTCTTCAAATTCTTGTTGCAGGCATATTTGATTCCAAAATGAGAGGAAAAAAGTAGCAAGAACATTTTCTAATGTAGGATGGGGTGGGTGTATTTGGGGTTTTTCCTAGATTCTTATTACAGCTTTTCTCCTTAAATTTCTTAGAAAGTAGGAAGTACCTTCTAATCTTTTAGCTGTCCTCTTCTGTTATATTTAACAATTCAGCAGCATATCGACTGACCCTGTTCTCCAAGCATTTTAAAGCATTTGAAACAATTTCTTGACATATTGTTATTTATAGCAGTTCACTAAATTAAAAAATGCTACTTTTCTCTTGCAGGTATATGCATCACTTATAGTCTGGCTTCATTATGTTCTGCACTGTATAAACGCCTGTAGGAGAGTGGTTATGTAATGCTCTTATGTCATTACATTTACATGCATTAAATTCCTGGCTGAATCATATTCACTGTAACAAAAGGTTCATTAGCAGGACAAAAATGCTTAACTTGGGAAACTGCTAGAAGAAGTGAGACACATTTTCAGGGTGATACTGTTGATATGAAATTATATATTATGTACAGAGTTGATCTGGGATTAGCTAATCCCAAATGACAAGTATAAATGTGATAGAAGTTGTTCATTCAAATCTCTTTCTGTAGTCGTAACTTTGAATAGAAGTTATCATCATTAAATCTAGAGTGTATATAAGGGCGACTCACTGAAGTTAATAGAGCAATGGCTTTTACACCACATGGGAGCTTTACATAATACTAGTACTTAGTTTGCAAACTGCAAATACAGAAAAAAAGTTATATGGTACACTTTATTTACATGTGCAACTAGTGCGAGATGAATTTATAGCCTCAATTCTGTTATGCATTTAAATATGTTCTTTATTCTCCCAGCTTCTCTCCCCTGTTGAAGCATAATGGCAGGCGCTTTCAGAAACACCTGGGCACATTCTTTTGCACAATGTCATGGCTGTGGCTGAACCAACTTTGGAAATTGATCATTTTAGTTTTGTGGAAATGGCAGTTAAATAGGAAGAATATATCAAGAGTTAAAACTTCATTACTGGAGAGCAATAAAAATGCATCAAGCCTGGAATATTGTCTAGAAGATCAGATTTCTTGGTTATGTTGACACTTTAAAGAAATATATTTATTTAAGGAATAGAAATTCTATATACTGGAATACTACAGTGATAAATTGCATTCTAGTTAGGCTATCTCTGATGTTCTGATTTTATTGCCTGACAGTGGACTGTTGCTATCCATATGGAAGTCAACTGGAAAAGGGGGAAAAAAATAATGCTAAGGGGAAAATCTGCCTTAACCTTGCTCTAGTACTTCAGTGGGACTAATGCTGAACAGTGTTTGAAGTCTGAAAACATTTAATTGTATTTGTAAGCATCTTTTCACTGGATTCTAGTAAGGAATGATCGGGTATAGGTGTGCTAGAGATAGCACAACAAAACTTACCTGTTTGTAGTTTCTGAGTGGATGAGAAGCAGGGGACACTTCAAGTTTCATGAAAAACTGGAAATAGGGATGCTTACAAGTCTCCAGACAAGACTACTTACCTAAATTTAGATGTTATGGCTGTTTTCATAACCTGAAAAATATTCTGCACAAGGGTAGATTCTTGAAAAGGGCTACCTGGAAAACACTATAATAGCTATGTCTAGTTACTCCCAAAGTTGTGAGGAAGTGTTTTTTAACACATTTCACCAAAAAAAAAAAAGCTACTTGTTCTCAGTTTTGCAGATGGTTTCCCAGGTTGACTTGTTAGAATGATAAGGAAGGACAAAAGCTCATTTGGCAGACCAGGAACTCTGTCATTACTCATATTGAGAGCATCTGTCTTGCTCCTGCTCATCTGCTTCTGTGTTTGAGCACTGAATACTCCATGGGTAGTTTCTTCTGGTTTCTGTTATGGGGTACATTCTTGTGGGATGATGAGGTGTCTTCAGCTTGAATCGTCGGTGCTGGATAATACATACATACTTACTGCCCTTGCAATTGCTGCAAGAGAAACAGAGAACTCTTGAAGGGTGAGGTGTAAAATCCCTGTTTAATTTCCAGCCTGGCCAATGTGACCACAAGTGCCTTCTATGAAGAACAAGAAAGCAGAAAGCCTGGCTTTATGGGGGAAAAAACCAATATTTATTTATTTATAGGTATATATTGTAACTTGTGTCTTGACCCAAAGTTGTCACAATTTGATAAATCAGTGTGGAAATCTATAGGAAAGGAAAAAAAAAATCTCTCTAATAGAAGCCATACTGTGCTTTATAATGGTCTCAACTAGTGGAAGGCTGTGTCCTGCATTTGCTTTCACTCTTAAGCATCTTTGAGAATACTCAGTGGAAGAAGGGTGTAGAAGTTTCATCTTCAGCTATCAATATCTCTTTGAAATGCGTATCAAGGATGCTGGAGGTTTTGAGACATCTGTATCAGTTGTCACTTTTGGAAAAGGAGAGGGATTTAAAAAAAAGCTACTTGGCACACCTTACTGCTTTGGTTCTGCTGAGTTGATTAAAAATGCTGTCTTTGATGTGAATCAAATGCAGCAATATTTGCAGTCTGCATAATGTGACTGAAATAGGCCTGCAAAGTTTGGGCGCCATATATGTTTGCTCTTCCTCCATTTCCTAAATTCTCTGTTGAAATTCCAGTATTGCTGGGTTAATGCTGTATTTCTGTAGAGAAGATGGAAGCGGTACAATGTAGTTTGCGAAAATGTGTACTTCAAGAAATAAAAATACTAAAAAACAAACAAACAAACAAACAGGTTGGGTGAAGAGGTACAGTGTTGACAGGTCAGTATTCAAATTCTGCATTACTGCTCGAAGAGGTGCATTTCTATCTTCTGGTTTCAAGCACCTACTTGATTTTCTAGATTCAGTATTTGTGCACATTACTGAGGTTCAAGGTTGAAAATTATGACTCCCGTTTTGAGGAAAAAAATGGCCTTATTGCATTGTGGGAAAGCAGAGAGCTTCTTCAAAGGTACATAAATTAATTCTTTTCATTAAAGGAAAACAGAGGGAGAAAATGTGAAAATCAAATAAATTCAAATATGTTTAAAAAGACTGATAAAAGGCTAAAGGAATTACATGAAAGAGGCAGGGATAACTTCAGCAGTACATAAGATACTGTTAGCTCTTTACTTTTAGCTTCCAGTCCCTGTGTTGCTGTTGCAGACTGCGTTGCAGCAGTGTGTTCAATCTACAGGAGCCAAAAGGTCTGAAAGAGTAACAGGAGCAAGGAACTGTGCTTACACATACCGCAAGGCGCACTGGCAGTTTCATCTTCAGGTCTGGCAACAGGCACAAAGCATTAAATCTGTGTGGTTATGGTCCGTATTGCCCCCAGTGTTAAAGAAAATACGCATACATCTTAGGTGCAATTAGCAACTTGCCACAGAAATTGCATAGTGGCAAGTGCTGCCTTGTGCTTCCAGCTGGGCTGTCCGCAAAGGAGTAGGAGCACTTTTCTCTGTGTAGGGAGGCTACAGACATCTGCTTTCACAGCATTGCTGTCTTCTAGACCGCAAAGGGAGTGTGATGGGCTGAAAGATGAACAGAGTTGGAGATGTGGTTGCGAAGATCTGTCTGTGCCATCCTTTTTCTTGACAAGTTTATGGATCCTAAAAGATGGTGGAAGCTGTACTCGTCAAGGAGGGGTTGTATTTTCATTCACAGCATGGGCAGAAAAGGGCTATATTTGTAGATTTCCTCTGCAGATGTAAGGAATAAGTCCTGGGTTTGATTTCATCCGTATTTAGCCTTAAACCGAGAAAGCTTAATGTGCAAGATGGCTGAAATTCAGTATTTTAAGTGTGTTCAGTAAGAAAAGTCCTTGTAGTCAAATTTATTGCTGAATACCACCTTAAGCACGTTTGCCTTTTCCTTCCACCTTTTTTTTTTTTTCTTTTTCCCTATCAAGAATAGAACCAGAAGTTGGAAAAAAGACAAAGATCTTAAAAAAAAAAAAAAAAAAAAAAAAAAAAAAAGACAAAAGGAAAAAATAAGTGTTGTGGATTTTAGGAACTTCAACCTACTTGATTTTGCTTTAAAAAGATCAAGCTTTCACATTAGAAATATCCTTTTGAAAAAAAAAAAAAAAAAGGATTTCTTTCTTTCAGAATCTTGAGTGGGAAAAAATTCAGGTTTGTGTCCGGCAGAGCTTACAGGTATTTTTTAGATGCAAGTTTAAAGTGCTCTGCTTAAAAACAGATGCTTTTAAACAAGAGGATTCAGGATTTCTTTCTTTGTAACTTGACAAGATGCTTTGCTCATGTCAATAGTCTTTTGATCACTCAAAAGACATTGGAATCAAAATTGTCAGTACTTCAGTCGTCTGATCCAGCCCGCTTGAGTATTGTTACAACAGGAATATATGGGATTGTTGTAACTTTTCAACCTGCTAAATTTGTGGGTTTAATCCGGAGTGCTTTGGAGACTGGAGCCAGTTTTGGCGTGGTGCAGGCGGGACCTGGAGGTGCTCTGAAACACTCCCTTGCTGGGTTGCCCCAGTCTGCAGGTGCCACTTGCTGATCCGCTCTTTCCAGCTTGGGGCAAACTCTTAGAATAGATGCTGTTGGGGCAGGGGCTCTCTTCCTTCAAGGGCTTAACTCTGGCTTCAGCCCACAGCAGGCCCACGGGTACTTCTGCCCAGCCCTGCCCGTGTCAGTGAACGATAACGGCGAGAGGTAGCCGTGCCGCTCCTGCACATCAAAGGTCTCCGCATTCTGCGTTTGGCTTCTCGAGGTGCATTGCATCTTTGTAGGGCAAGTTACTGCTGTCAGATATTGACGTTCACTTTACTGAAGTGGAGAGGGTTTTATACTAAACCTCCTACTTTCTCATCTTATTGAATTAGTGGGGGTTTTTTGCGTGCATATCTGCATGTTAACAGTGTGATGTTTTTTCACGGCAGGAGAGTAATTTCCTAATTCATTTGTACTGCCGAACATTCTTCACTCTAGTTATAAAAGAAATACAATGGGGTTTAGGGTTTTGTTTTTAAATGCCCTGTAAACCTCGAATTAGAAAAATAAAACTGTGAATATACAGGGTTATTCTCTCCTAAATATCTCTGTAAACCACGATCACAAAAGCTGTAGGGAATATTTTCTGTAGAATTGAAATTTAGAAGGAAGAGAATGTATATCATTAAAACCAAATCCTGGTATTCATACAGAGGCTGGTTTTGTGTATATGTATGTGTATATATATAAAAACATCAGTGAATCTAAATTTGTTTAAATGGATTACTTTTTTTACATGAATTATACTCTACATTTCAGAGCAAGCACTTTCTGTATGATTTGCTTTTTATCTGATGTAATGATTACAGGCAGCTTAAGCATCCAATCAAGATGAATCAGGTGTAGGACCTCAAGATGGAAGATTTTTGTAAGGAGTTGGCATGTCTAGATTAGTGTTTTTCCCCGTGCGTATTTCAGGAGTAAGAGAGCCTCTGGAAACAGGGGCTGAAATCCCCATTGAAGCTGCTAAGGGTTTTGTTACTGAATTCAGTGGATTCAGAATTTCACTGCAAGGATTTTTAGATGCTTTTTTAAAATAGAAAGGCAACCTGTTTATACTAACCCAAAACATTCACTGCATAGCTTCTGCCCTGCTCAAATTCAGATTCACAAGTCCCTAAACCGAAGGGAGAACTGTAGGAAAGTAAACCTACATATTTCAAGTAAGAAAGTAGCTTGAGATCTTTACACATCGTGCTTTTGCTAGTTGTTCTCAGTAGCAGAAGTGGCTGAGCTGGTGGTGTTATGACCCGTAGCACTTTGTAAGAAGGGGGCGGGGGGGGGGGAGCATATCAAAAAGATTAACTAGTGCACATAGAAAATACCTTGAGAAGGTATGTGACATAAATGACTGAAACAGCCCAAATGAATTTGCAACACAGCATACCCATTGCTGCTGGTTCTTTTTAAAGGGGAGTTTAAAAACAATCCACTGTTGGACGGATTTAAGGCATTAATTCTTGCCCATGAAAAAGTAAACCCAGGTTTTAATCAAATTTCTACCACAGTCGCACCCAAGCAGCTGACACTGAATATCTTTTTGGTTTGCGCTGTTTATTTCTGAAAAACAAGAAAACATAAAGAAATACATTAAGATCTAGAATTGCAGAATAGGGAAATAAAAACGGTTTGTCACAGAAGATTTTTTTTTTATTGACATCTTTAGTTTGTTTTGATGTCTGTAATTAAATAGCTAATTATGTGTTTCTGTTGCAGTGGTCATGCTTTTATTACATAATTGCTACAAGTTTTTCTCTCACCACTAACAATATTTGTTTAACCTTAGTGCATACTAGTTACATACTTCATAATGTAAAAGCTTAGAAATAGAGTTATTGACTGTTACGATTAACTAAATCAGAGGGGTTCAAAGTTCTCTGCCATAAATTAAATATGTTGTGTGGCAAAGGATCAAAGATAATTAAAGGATGAAGCAATTGCAGTCATTAAACAATAAATATTATTTCAACACTGACTGAAGAAAATAAAAAAAAAAGCAGAAAAACTGATGGCTTTTTAAAGGAGGGGAAAAAAGTTTAGCCTAGGGTAATAAAATGATTTTTAAAAAATAATTTGTACTCTGATCCTTTAAGCTTGCTTCTCTGTTTTCTCAAAAAGCATTTGATTAGGTGAGATGCAATTCAGTCACCTTCTCTTTTATTTTTTTCCCTTTTGAGTTTAGGCATAATTTTTGTCAGTATATTTCAATGTATTCATTAATTTTTCTCATTTGTTTATTTTATGCAAACCATAAGAGACATTTTTTCCTCAGTGAAGATTGCCTCTTTATTTTATTTTGAAATATTTGTATATTTATTTCATTAAATGAGATAATGCTTTTCCTTATTAACATAATTTCCAGTACATTAAACATATTTCTCCACAGACAGAAGAGAGGAATCAGATTAAATGACAGTTAAATCACTTGCAGCAATTTCAACTGTTAAAAGAAATAAGTGTCTCTGTTTTCTTTGTGATCACGAGATGTGCTGTAAAGGGAAATGAAATACTAAAGAAAGGAGGGAAAACATAAAGAAATAATGACTGACTTATTGCAGTAATACCACTGAGAGAAGAAAAACTCACTACAAATAAAAGGAAAAATAATATAGTGGGTTTGAAAGTTACCAAAATTCATTTCTTATTGATGAGATCAGTGCAAGCCTAATACTAAGTAAACTGCAGGAGGAAAAAAATAAAAAAAGGGCGTCAAAACCCAAACAATGCCATAAACTATGGATGATGAAAAAGGAAATAAATACTATGCATTTGCAGGGCTATTATTCTAAATGTCTCTTATTTTTAAATAATTTATTTTTTATCATATTTAGAGAAGGGGGGAGAAGCAATTATCTGTTGGTAAACTAACCATGCACCTCTGCTAATGTATCTGCTAAACTAGTTAGGGTTCTCCTAATGCCCATGTGTCCTTACTGCAGATCTGTCGTGTTTTCTTGAGCAGGCATGGGGCTACATGAGGGGGAAGATTGGTTTTTTATTAACACTTACTATACGATCTTCCAGAATTATTATAATAATAAATGTATTTATCTTAATTATATTTTTATTATTATTTTAATTTCCAGAGTCTGAACCAGCTGCTTTGAAGCGATCTTTCGAATGAATGACTAGGCTGTGAATTTCTAAGGTAATGTTCATGTTATTGTTTTGCCCTCAGTCAAGGTTTCTTCTGTTTGTGCTTTTAGCTGTAAACCAGTTATTTTTCACTGGAGTTATATGTGCCTGATCTTGTAGTCCAGAGTAAGGACTAGTCCAATATTTGCGTTTTTCCTTGTCTTTCTCACTCTCTGGTGAATGTACTCTACAACTTGAATCTCTTTATGCACGCTATATCAAATACTGTGATTTTTCAGCCTTAAGATGAAATCAGAGAAGGGGTTCTTGGGGTGGGGAATCCATTTTTAGCTCCCTGCTCTGTTTCAGAGTTAACTAGTAATATCCTTTTAAAGGATTTTAATTGTAATCTTTTTGCTTTTAAATGCCCCATGAGGAAAAGCGATGTCACTGTGGTACAGCATTTTCCCTTATGTGAAATGGCGCAGGAAAAGTGAGGTGGAAAATGGCACGGTTGTGAGGCTTTTACGGAATTGTTTTCTGGGGCTGGAGAGCAGGCTCTGCTTGGTACACTCATCTGCTGAAGCTGAGCAGGGTATGCTACGCGGTCATTACAGAAGCCTTTTGCACACTGGGGTTGATGTCCCTTGTGTCCTCTTTTGCAGTTATATTTGTTGTGCCAAGGGGAACCGTCAGGGAATGGAGGTGGTAATGGAATTTAGCAGCTGAGGAGACTCTAAGAAATTACAGTGCATGTGAAACATAATTAAAGAAATAAAACCAGAAGCATCTGTCATCATCCTCTGCGGATGTCAGCCAAGTGGGGATTGCTCCCGCCAAGCAGAATCACATCTGTGTTGCTATGAAGGTGCATCAGCTGAGCCCTTTCTCACAAATGCTCTAAAGTTTCTAGTGGGCATGGGTTGAGGGTCATTCCAAGTTCTGCTGCAAGCTTGCGTCTAAGGGAGCTCTGCAAAGCAGAGAGGGCTGGTAAGTGAAAATAAATGCATAGAAACATTTCTAATGATGGTGCTTATACTTACAACCTTCATTAACATATTTTCAGAGGGCATAATAATCATTAATGTGTTTATTGTGCCCTTGTGAGTTGGGGCAGTAACGTTATCCTTTTTTCACACACAAGAAATTGAGACATAGACAGCCCAAGTACTTCAGCTCATGTGGGAAGGCTGCCAAAGACCTGTTCCTATTTGCTAAGTCCTCTGCAGGATCTTGACCCATCGTCTTGGCTTTAGGTCCTTGTTCAAGGTGCCTAAGACAGGAGATAAGTTGTGCTGGACTTCCTCTGTGGTCGGTAAAGGGATAGGGATCTCCAGAGAAAAATTCTGATCTCTGGGCATTTTCAGTCTTCCCCAATGGGTTTTGGAGGGTGTCTATAAAATCATGCTCTTCTCAGTAAAGTACCTTAAGAGACATTTTTGCATCTCTCTGCTCTGGACCTTCACTGAGGACATGATGTGAATCAGTACCATCATGAAACAGAACATTTACGTTTTTGCCTCATGAAAAAGCCCAGTGCAGCTGTAACTAACTTTTGAATATGCTTTGTCATGCTTGCAAAATGACATGTCTGACCATGACTTAGATCAGTGGGCACCTGACAATCATAGTAGAAACAAGCAAATAAAAAAGTCCCTTGATGAGGTGTGAGGTTAACAGATGTCCTCCACTGGATTTTGTTGTAGTAGAGTCACCCTCTAAATAGCCATGAAGTGATGAGCTATTGTTGGTTTTGGTCTCAGAGAGATACTGGCAGGACAACCCAAACCTTACCTGCGTCCTTTTCTCTAGAAGTTGTTTCGTGTGGGCTGTGACCCTGCAAAATAACTGGACACATGTTAAGCTTTGTGCATGTTGATTGTCCCTCTGGTGTAAAAAGAACTAATACTTAACAGGCAATGGCTCTGAGAGCGTTAGCGGGTTTCAGACTTCAGATTACAAAAGTGTGTGTCACAGACTTAACTGTTTTTAAAGAAAGTGTTTTCAAATAAAGCAGGTGATGAGAAAAATCTGTTACAGAATGTAACAAGTTTTTATTTTGCATGTCCCATACTGAGGCCATTTTTCTTCTTATACACCACAAGAAACTAAATCAGTCTTTGACCAAGAGGCTATGATGCTAAAGGTATTCTCAGAATAACATGATTTAGCTTTTGGAAAATATTAAAGCATGACTACATTGGGCTTTTTATGTTATATAACAGCACTTTTCCCATTCCGCACTAAATATTATTTTCAGATTTCTCATCTTGCATGATATTGCCTATTTCATGCCTCTGACAAACTGGCTGAAACAAGCTCTTTTCCCCAAACTTGAGATATTTGTGGATAAAGGATTATTACCTGTGTGATATTTTAAAGAATGAATAAATTACACAATTGTTTATGCAGCCTTGCAGATGCAGGCAAGGTGTTTGGTCTCTTGTCCAATGCCACAGCAAAGGTCTGTGTCAGAGTTCAGAAGGGGGTTCAAGAGCATCGGGTTCCCCCTTTTTGTGCTTGGATCAGTAGGTTTAAGATCAAGAATGGTCTGGAATATGTACTGGAATGTTTTCTTGTTCCATTTTTCAGTTAGTATTTTGGCTCTGTGACATATTCTGTCTGTCATATGGCAATATTTTAAAATTAGTGAGCAAATTTCTTTATTGATAGAGGTACTAAAATTCACATATATCTTGCTGGTTTTACTAAGCTCTGATGTGGGGAAGTGTGTGGTGGCAGCGTGTTGTTCCAGTCTTACATTTTGGCTATAATGTGCCCTCCTTTTCTGGGGAAAAGAGCATACGCTAAGGGCAGAAGGGTGGCTTTGGGAACTGGTGTTTCTCTTGGCAGTATTTCGGGAAACCAAGTGAGACTTCATTCTCGGATTTGGTGGTGGTTTTTTTGGTGTTGACACAATAGGAATGGCAAAATGAGAGATAAAAAGTAAGCTTGATTCCTCTGCTCTTCAGAGAAGATCTTAAAACAACGAATGTCTCCAATCCAGTCACTCTGGTCTATGTCTGACTAGATTATTGCTCTCCTGTTGAAATATGATGCAGCAGGGCAATAACATCACTGAAATATGGTGGAGAAGTATGGAAATGCAAACTGAAGTTTGTGAAAGTCAGAATCTATATTCACTTTATCTATATCTAGAATTATTCATTCCTGTAACTGTGATGCAATTGCTTATCTCTGAAAATGAATCTATGTGCTATACATTTGTGGTGCGGGGTTGGTACTGTACCTTCCCCCAAGTGCTGAGCAGAGCTGTTGATTCATCACAGGCTTGAGTCATATCAAGGATAGGATTTTTAACTTTTTCTTTTCTTTTGTTTGGTGGTTTGTGGTTTGTTGTTTTTTTTTCCTGTGACTGTCAGTTCACTGTAATTTCCCCCTCATTTCTGAAATAAAATTCAAAGGGAATGTTCTAGCCACCTCTGAAAGCATTCAGTTTACTCCTTTCCTGATGGCACTTCACATCTAGTCTAGCTTTGGAAAGACATGAGGTTCACCCTGTTGGTCTGTACATCTTCTCCCTGCAGTGACTTTAGCGTTTTTAAACCTGTTTGCAAGGGACATCAAAGTTTCAGAGTAATTATGTTTTATGTGTTGTATAATTGCTGGTGTCCGGATATGGGACAGATATCTCATAATTATCTCACTGAGGAAAAGATGGACAGGGCTCATCTGGTACCTTTCTCCTCTGCTAGCCTGCTGACCAGTCAATGCGTAAAAAGCTCGGGACAAACCACAGCATTTGTTGCTGTCCCATACACGATAAATGTAATGATGTGGCATGGACGGGTGAAAAGTGATCTTAGAAAACCAAGCTTCAATAGTTCTGTTGCTTTGTGGAACAGATTATTGTTTCTTTGTATGGAAATTCAAGTGGAAAATGTGGCTTAGATGGAAAAGAAAAATGCATCTACTTAATGTTTCTCTTGATATTTCCAGCAAGTAAATGTGAAAATAATAAAATGGTGGTGTTTCATGAAAAATATTTGTTAAATTTAGCTGGTTTCTGCTTAAAAAGGGGGGAGAGTGATAATAATTGTAATTTGAAAATAGAAGTGTTCTTGGTTTCCTGCTTTCAGTAGACTTAAGATAATTAATTTGTTCTACTTGTAGTTTGTCTATTGATGCATCATCCCTTCCGAAATGTTCTGTGGGCCATCTTAGCCAGAGTTTCCTACAGTTATTTTTGCACTATTGTTAAACAGTACCATACAGGATGTTGCTTTTTCAATTTAGTGCGTGGGATCAGCACATAGTTTTCCATTGTGGCATATTTGTGTGTTTTTCACTTTTAGGGTTTATATGCTAGCATACGGCCAGAAAGACAAACTTTTTCCCCCTCTATTTTCTTCTTTTGCATTGTTTAGTCTTCAGTGCCTTTACATCAATGATTTGTAGAAATCAAATTCCTGGAATATAATCAGTTTGCTTAAAAAAGGAAGAAAAGTTTGGAGGATACAGTTCATGTGGATTAGTGAGTGTTCTGTGAATGGCTTTATTTTCCTACCCAGGGCTGTTCAGAGGGGAAAAAAGCAAATGTCTATTTTTATTTAAACTTCTCAGTTCAGTCATTTAGTTTCAGATACCTCAGCATGCCACTTGCACAGAGACTAGTGCCTGCATCAAGAGCTTTTCTGAAGCAAGCAGAGCTTCTCACATAGGCAAAAATATGCATGCATGGATATTGTTGCTTGACAAGGACCATATGTTTGCATTTGCTGTATACGTAACCCCAAACCAGGCAGTACTGGGACCACATGTTGTCCAACTACTACTTTATTGCAGTTGATCTAAAATTGACAACAGTTGTTTGGGTTTTTTTACCATGCTGACAGTGTAGCTATTGTTTTGTTTAAGTTTGAGCTTGTAGAAAAGACCATTTTCCCTTAATTTAATTTCTCTATGGTATTCTTACATGACACTCAGATAAAGAAGTTTCTTATCTTAGCTATTAAAATAATACGAACTGGGCCACAACCACAAAAAAGTTATCCGCTCTGCCATTCAGTAGTTAGGTCATTGCCACACATTGGAGGATGATTTGGCTGTAATTTGGGGAAAGAACGTTGTTGTTAGCATGGCTTCCGTAAAAGAAGGGGTTAAAGTTTTAAGCAAAACAAATCAATCACTTGCACAGCTCCGCTTTCTTATCTGTGT
The DNA here is from genome assembly GCF_017639655.2 of Falco naumanni. Taxonomy (NCBI): domain Eukaryota; kingdom Metazoa; phylum Chordata; class Aves; order Falconiformes; family Falconidae; genus Falco; species Falco naumanni. Next base: position 3,491,613 of record NC_054065.1, read on the forward strand.
AGTTTCAAGGTACCACATATTTTTAGCTCACCTGGTATGCAGGAACCAAAGACCAATAACCAGTCTGAAATCTTGTACAATAGTTGTGTTACAGTAAAGCCGCTGTGTTGGCTTCTTCTGGATTTTCCATTTGTTAAGTTGTTGCACGCTATGTGACCCATGATGTAAAGCCTACTGGATATGAAATACCCATTTTCTTTACTTTCTTTGGTTAGTTAAGTACTTTTAAGAATACCAACTGTGATTTGAGGTAAAGAATCCCTGCAGCAATTAGGATTCATTTACTACTGGAGCATTTTATTAATTACACATTTGTAACCACATGGATAGTCACAAAACCAATCGCACATGTCTGTATTTAGAGATTTGTAGACAGAAGATTTAACGTAAACATAGAAATGTTAAACTACTCATCTGTAGCCTGCAAAGAAGATAACAAGAAGGATTCTGTTCTCTGTATGATTTGTGAACAATGCTAAGTAAATATTCATCATTAATATATAATAACTGTTGCTTTTGGCAGTTCACTTTTCATTTAATTTGATAATGTGTCCAGTAAATGAAGTGGTACAGGCTGCAGTGTTTTACCATCACAATTGCATATTTTCAATCATTGTTAAATGAAGGCAGCTCAAGGCAAAGCTTTAACCCCCACTAGTTTTGTATGTGATAAAAAGAGAAGGCGCTATCAATCTTTATTGTCTGTCTCGCTTACTGTAATTGCATTCAATAGTCCACTGATTCTGTTGTCTGTGCTAATGTCAGGAACAGTGAAGAGCCAGATGCTCAGACTGGATCATATGCATCCAGTGGCCACTTTGATAAGTTGGCAGCAAGTCTCTGGGTTCGATGATAAATTGTTAACGCTATGGATTATGAGTAGCTGAACAGTGGAGTGTATATGGAGAAACTTCTTACCTTGTTTTAAATCTGGCATTATGATGCTAGCTAAAGGGCATGCCATGTATTATTCAAATGCATGTTGCGCTGGAAATGTGCCAATGAGTCATTGTATCCCCATGAATGGCAAAACAACAACAACAAAAAACCAAAACAGCCTCAGAGTGATTTGAACATGACATTAATAGTCCTAAGACTGTAAGAAGTATTTCAAAATACTCTCTAGTAGGTCTGATTATCTGATTCAATAAGAGAGCTTTTGAATTATGGTATTTCATCCTTGAATCCATCCTACGATTTGTTTTTTCTTGGCAGCTGTTTTTCTTTAATTTGAAGTAGTAGCTGGAATGTTTTACAGAGTAACAAACAATAACGCTTTAGTGAAGTATGAACAGTGATACACTGTTGTGGGGGAAAAAAAATGTGTAAATAAGGGCACTGTGGAATAAGTTACTTGCTTCCTACATGTTAGTTACACCTTTATTCTATGTTCCACGCCTAAGGTTTTTCACAGCTTAATTTTTTAAGCTCTTTAGTGAGTATCATCCCTTGGACAATGAGCTGTTAAAGGAGACTTGAAAAGACTGGGAACCCTCATCTTCACTCAGTTCACGTCACTGGGTCAGAAAATGATGCTGTTTTTTTCTCAGGATAGATTTAAATGGTATGATCCCAACTGTGGATGGTAGTTGTATCAGGACAAGAGCGCCTTGCACCATATCACTTGTGGCTCATAGCTATGGTGCTTCTGACTGTATAGATAAAAGGTTGAGTTTTTGTGTTGTACAGCATATGACCTCCATTGTGGTAACTGTCCCTGTGTATTTTGGTGGGTTGTTAGCTCTGAGATTATAGCCAGCTTGAACGTAGACATTTCAGTGAATAAAATTCTGAAGAATTAGACCTTTTTTCACATGGTGGTGGTTCAGAGAGCAGCAGTTACTACCTCCGCAAATAAGAGAGGCAGGGACTTCCAAAGCCATGACTCAGAGGTGCTAGATTAAAGTCACTGATTCTTAGAAACTATGTCTTTAACAAAGACTGTCACGAAGCGGTTAACGGAACGTGTTGAGCAGAGTCATGTCTGAAAGACAGAACCAAAGTGTTTGATTCATGTACATACAGTGCATACCTGCAGTAGGTACCTGTGTGCTTGGTACCCTGTGCCTGGAGTCCTGGTCTAGTACAGGGCATCTATACGGGAGGTCTAGTATAGGGCATCTGCATCAACAGAGCTCAGTCTTTTCAGAAGTGCCCGCGGCGGGGCTGTGAGGCAGGCTTTCTGTGTACTGGCCCCATGCTCAAAGCCTTCCTCCACGCAGGGTGTGCAGGGTGTTTCTCATCCCTGCTGTGAAAGCTGGTTCAAGGGTGCTCAAGATGAGAGCAAATGCCTTCCCACTGAGGAGAATGTCTTTGTGGAGCGTCTTTGGCACTGATGTTTTTGGGAAAAAGAAACATCGCTATCTTCTCTTAAATTTTAAAAGAGCAATTATTGTTCAGTGTTCAAGAGGCAGACAGAGATACTGTAGCTAGGAATTGGGTTCTAATTAATTTCTGGTCCAGGCTGGAGGCCTTCCTGCAGCCTTGAACTGGGTGTTTCATCTCCTGATGGGCACAGGACTAAAGGCGATCCTTTCTTCATTGCTTCTCTTGAATACTTTACGCAGCTTATTTGACTGCTGCAAGTGTTCTCTGGGTACATCAGCCTTCCCTTATGCAGCGTAGCCATATAATAAATAACCTCTGGTAAAGCTGGCCTTGACTGAGGAGAGGAACAGAACACTAGAATATCTGTGCAAATATTGGTCTTCATACATCGTGTCTGTCTTATGAAATCAAATTGCATTGTATTTGGAGATGTATAATGAGCTTCATGCTACTTAAAACTGCTGTTTGCAATCTGATGTGTACGTAGACGAGTCATTATTTGAGGGAGTTTGGAAAACTAAAATTAGTTCGTTAAATTCATAGTACCTACTGTTGCTTTTTTTTTTCCTTTGCATTTTGTTCAAATTAATTAAAGTGCACAGATGTTCAATTAAAGCTTAAAAAATCCATGGCTACAGCTGTTTTGAAGCCACATTGTTGAGATTTAACATGTCTAATAATGCTTCTCTCTCAGAAAAAATTCGATTAATGACTCTCTGCTAAATAATTTTGCATTGATAAATTAAAGGAAATGTGGAGTAAACTATAAAGAGATGTAGGCTGTCTGCTCCATTTATTAATTAGAATAATAAAGTAACCCATAAGGTACCCAAACAGAAGATCTGCTTTTCATTTTCTTATACTAACATGTGGAAAACCTGGGGTTCCTAGGGAAAACTTCCTGATTTAGCTGAAAATTATTGATACCTCTCTTGCAATTCATGGAGAGGTAACTTGAAATAGCTGCCATGGAAGAGTCATCTACTAACAGTAACCCATACTGGGATTTTGAATTCCTGCAGCGCTGCTTTGTAATGTGGAATAATAGCACTATCTTGCATTTGAGACATGGTAACTGTTAATAGCATTGAGGTATTTAATAGAGATTGTTATATTCTAATATAAAGAAAGAGAGCTTAAGATAATATGGAAGAGATGTCAGGGTAACAGGTACTGCATAGATGCTACTGGACCAGGTACAACTTGAGTTGCGGTTGGGCTGCTTAGGGAAGAACCTCAGACGTGGAACAGTGAAGGTGAGTTATATGTGGGGATCAAAAGGTATTTTCTGTTGTGTTTATGGTATATGTGTGTTGTGCAAGGTATCCACCAGTTTCTAAGCAGAAGTTATTGAAACACATTAGTTTATCTAGGGTGAAGAGTGAAATATAGAAGAGGAGTTTAATACTTACTTGAATTATCACATTGTTTCTCTGGTAGGCCAGCTGGTATAATCCTGTGGGTTTGACTGAGGTCAAGATTCACCCGCACAATAAAGTCAGCAGTAATCCTGCTTTCCACCTCAGCACAGAGGATTTTGCCCTTAAGTTATTTTGTTGTTAGTAATGTTGTTACCAAGCATTAGTTAATAGCACAGAAGTGATGGAAGTGTACCATGAGCTAGGTACTGTCCCCAAGGATGTCACATCCCATGCTTCAAATACTTTGGCAGTGTGTTTAGTTTAAATATGCTGCACACAAATATAGACATTTTATGAGTAAGAAAGTTAATAGCAAGGTCATGTTCAGTAAAGGGAAATTGGACTTCGTGTTGACGTTTCCTGTGTTAGGCCAGAGCTTCAGCTACTAAATTAGAGCATCTCCACTGGTACGAGCAAAGGTGGGCTTGTTCGTGCATTTTCTGTACAAGTTAACCCCTGTCTTCTCAATGGTTTTGACTCTAAATGGCTTAGTTTAGAAGTAATTTTACAAAATGCTGCATTTGGCTCTAAGGGAATGTCTTACTGCTTAAAAAAACAGGGGCTTGTATAGAAATCGATTACCACTTCGGTGAGATACCTAATAATTGAAAACAAACAGCGCACAAAAAAGGAACTACAGCAGAAGATTGTTTTGGGGCCGTTTTCTTTATTTTTAAATACTTGCCATTAAATCTAAACTAAGTAATTTTTACGAGGTAGTTCATTGACATTCACGCAGAAGTTTTCTACCAGTGCGACACATTGCTTTGCACTTGTAGAGCTGTGTTGTTTGTAGTGTATTAGTACAAGCATCATGTTACTAGTGCATTCAAGAGTGGTTTTTTTATTTGTTTTCAGTTCTCAGGTAACATTAGAAGCAGTAATCATACCTTTCTTTTTAAAGTGATGTAGCTTCACTGAATGATTTTTGAAATAAATTTATTTGCAGTGGTCTGCTAGATGTTAGTTCAGTTAGCTTTCTGCCATAATACATGGATTCTGAAAGCTCTACCGGAGCAGCACGTTAAGAGATAGGAACTGATTTTTGTCTGGGGCCAAAACCAGAATTTTGTGTGTGAAATATATTATGTTTTTGCAGCTGCAAATAATTCAGAGTGAATATAATGGCTAGACCTATTGCTTCATTTGTGTTTGTAGATGATTACATTTTTGTCTCTCTGCTTCTAAATTGGCTCTCAGGCAAAGTTACTCATTTATAGCCAAGCAGATCAGGATCTATACATCCACCTCCCTGTATTGATCTCTCAGTTGGGACACAGAGGAATTGAGAGCACCAAGTGTTTATAATAAGCTATATGGCATTTTTGCTTCTTGTTGGAAAGAAACTATGTGGAAATCAAAAGTATGTATCCAATATTTTGTTTGGAGGGGTGTGGAAGAATCAAGTTTAGAAATATTCTGATGCTTTTCTAGAATGGTACAATATTCAGAATTACTGCACCTAGATCTGAAACCATTGTATGTAAAGGAGAAAAATCTTCCCTTTGACTCAAAACCCATTAATTTCAGAATCAAAAATTTAAAATAAAAATTTCTTTGAGGTAAATTCTTAAGTAAATTGTTTCAAATTAAGAAACCAAACCAATTTTCTTTGAAAAGATAAAGAAAAGCCCCTTAACCTAGAAACAGATTACTATGTGAGATGAAATTTCATAGTTAGGACCAGTTTGAAGAAGCAGAGAAGAAATTCTGAAATATTTCAGAACCATTTGAATTTCTTCCTGAAAAAGTTTTGGCATAAAATTTCCCTCAGTTTGTGGTGTACCGTGCTAGTTAAACTTTTCTCAATTATGAGGCAGGAGCCTAAGTCCATAGCCTTTTCAGGTCAATAGGAGCTTTGCAGTTGAATCAGTAGACCTAGGATCATATCTAATGAAGTTGTATTTAAAAATAAAAGTAAAAAAAAAAAAATCTCCTTTTTCTTTTTTGCTTTTAAAGCAATGGAATAATGGGGTGAATAGATTTCTGTCGTGGGAACTCAGTCCTCTGATTTCCCGCTTATGTAGTAATTTCCACTTGCTTTAAGTGGAACATGGTCAGTAGATATTATGCTCTTCTGATTAGATGAAAATCTTCATCTTTGAAATGAGACTAATAACTGTGCAAAATGAAAGTTCTTAGAGAGGCTTTTAACTTTTCCCTTTTTACTTCTCATATGGGTTATATTAGTAGTGATCTGGGCTGATTTAAAAAAAAACACCTGCTGATGCTTTTTATGCATTTTTCTGTGTTTGTAGAATTGGTTTGAGTTATTTGTACAGAATATGGAGTGTAAAGTTCCCTGGCTTTAGTGGATTCCTGTTATATTTTAAAATACTTGCATGCTGAGAAACTAGTCAGATTACTCCGGTGATGTACCCTTTCCATAGGAGTTTTGGGAAAAAGCTCAGTATTTTTAACATGTGTTGTAAATTCTTAATTTGGGTTGCCCCAGAATTTGAATGGAGGCTATGTGTGTTCCTGGAAGTCTTGTCAGCACATCCTTCAGTGAAGGGATTCAGTATGTATGTAACGTCTGTAAAAAGGTGTATGAAAAGCAGCAGCAGATACTTCCATGAGCATTTGTGAGGTGAAGTCTTAACATCATTGCTAGGTATCTGCACAGATGTCAAATGGCTGTCATAAAAAAAAATTAGAGACATTCAGGTGTAGAAAATTATTCAAATTATGTAAATATTCGGATGTTTTATATAAAAATAAGAAGATGCCACCTTGTGGTAAGAAAGATTTTAGTGTATCCTGAAAACCTCTGGGTGAATAGGGTACATCTGAAATCTGGCAATGATTTTTGTAATTTTTTTTTTTAAGGGAGAGTTTAATAAGTGAAATTATATTTTAGTTAGACAATTACATGACCAAACTTCCCCTTTCCCATGCGTTTTCCTCCTCCTTACAAATGTACTGTTGTACTCAGGGTATTTAAAGGACTGTTGAAGCAAGAGCTGAATATTTTCAAAGTTTCTGATTCCTGTGTTTCCAAAGCTACTTGTTGTTATCCCAGAAAACTGGAGCTGGGCGGAGGGACACACCTTTAGCCTGGGTAGTGGCTCTTACAGCTGAGACTTCTTTTTGTAGTTACCACTTTCTGGTTAATGCTGTATGTATAGGATGAGATAGCAGAGTAAAATGTTATCTTTATTTTGTGCTTGGCACTTAGACTGACTATTGTTTTATTTGTAGCCAAAACTTATTTATGGAGAAATAAAGGTTTTAAAAGACTGATAACATCTCTAAATTTATCTAACAGACAGGCATGTCTAATACCTGTTATATTATGCCATTCTTTATAATGGATTATAAAAAGTTTGTGTTTGCCTTTGCACCTATTCAAACCTCATTTGAAATTATAAGGTGATTGTGTATCCTAACAGCATCCTCTCTCTCCACGATGCTGTTCTTTAAATGTTTGTTTAGATTAAAAAAAAAAGAAAAAAAAAATAAGAAAAAGACCCCAAACCTTTTAATTCTGTATTCTAGTTTCTGTGGTTTAAATAATCTACTGTGTCTGCAACACAATTAGTGAGACCACAGTATAAGTGTTGTCATATACATGACAACAAACTACTGTTGTCTTACAACATGTTTAGGTCCCTTTATTTTACACATTGGTAGTCAGGAAAAAATTGCAGAAAAAATAATAATTGGAAAATCCTCTAGTCCTAAAATTTGTGTGCATGCGTGCACACACATATGCTCCTTAACAGCAGGGAATGTCTACCCTGTGCAGGCACTTGTATATTAATGCTAAATTTTACTACTACTACTAATAGTAAAGAAGGGTTTAGCAATTTTCCCCCAATTTGAAGAAGTATTGTACTTGTAATTAAAACATACTTTCTCTTAACATAATTTATTTCCTTGCATAATGTAATTTGACAGAATATTATAAATGTATATCTCTATGCTTCATGACCCCATTATGAGGACAATTTTTCCTTAGTAATTTATTTGTGTTCTGTTTCTTCTTGCTTTCTGATTACACAATCAGTATTGTATTGTGCAACCAACATCCTGATTAAAATGAGACAAAAACCTATACAGCTTAGCTTACTGAAAATCTCTTCTTGTTCCCCAAAAGACAATGGCAAAAATTTTACTTGTTGGAAAAGACAAAAGTTATTAAAATGAATTTCAAATGGAAGAGTAGAAGGTGGAGCTCCAGCTCCCCATGAGAGGAAGGCAGGATGGAAAGTATAAGCCACAAATGCAGTTTGGAGAAGTATTGCAGGAAAAAAGGAGAACCATTGGAAAGTTGGGATTGACAAGAGGGATTTGGGAGAACTTTTCTTATTTTTCTCCAGATTTTAGGATCACAGTAAGGTACAGTGTTTTTCACAGCAACAATTTATTTAGTTACCAGAAAATATTAACAAACAAGCAAACCACCAAGTGATTTCAATGCAGGAGTCATAATGATACCAAATGCAGAAATAATGTTATTTGTAATTTTACCTTTACCACCAGGCCTGAGAATCTGAACAGCCCCGACGGTGGATGGCTGCTGTGGACTCTGCCTACCCCAGTTTACAGCTGCAGTGTTTTTAGACTAACCCAAAACGTGCTTGATAAATAGTACAAGGAAACCTATTCAGTCACTTGAGAAGCCTTACTGTACTATTAGTCTGGAATAATTTTTTTTTTGTGATTAGAATTAAACACACATTCTGGTAAACAGTAGGATTAAATAGCCCAAATTGTATGTAGTTTTGTTTGCGCTTTGATTTCCTTTGGGTTTTCTGTTCATGTTTTAAAAACTTTTTGTGAATAATGTAGTTTCTGATTATTAATTGGCTACTAGTTAGAAAAAAAAATATTAATTTCTAGAGAATATTAACAAAATGAATGCTGAATGTATAAGCATGGTCATTTGCAATGCTGAATTGATCTTGGGCATAATCAGCCAAAGAATTGAATCTTAATTCTTGACACCTGAATGTATCCAGAAAAATATGAGAAACTGAGTTGCAGCTTTGCGTGTTACACTCTGGCACCCTTACTTTATTGATTCATTTTGTCATTTGTGAATGTGTTTAGATGGATCACAAGCAGCAACAGTAAATTAATCAAAGGTATTAGAAAATGGTGTGCCACAAATCTTAGCAGTGGGCCAAGTTCAGTAAAATGCTGACTAATATAAATTATTAATTTTTTAAGAAACTCATTAAAGCAGAAGCTTGGCCTCGTGGTCCATACTTAGGTTTGGGATCTGTGAGTTCCTAATTTCAATACCCTACCTTTTTTTACTAGCTTTTCCTCGTAGCACATACAGTCTTATGTTATCTGCTTTTACTTCCTATAGAAATAATCCTATTTACTACAGTGGTACTACTCGAAATGTTAAAACTCCAAGTATTTTTAGCTAGAACTTGTTGGAAAATAGGAAACGTCTTATGGAATGTTTCTGACCAATTCTAATTATTGCCATTAATGTATCATTGAAAAATTTTAAACATAATTTCTTTGGAAGGTATGACCTGCTCTTTGAAAGTGGGGGAAAATACTTATTTTTAATCACCTTCATCTCAAGAGCTGTAATTGAGGTTATGAAGTTATACTGGATTAACAGGTTAGTGATTTTTTTTTTCCCCAATATGGAGAAAAAAACTATCAGTGAGTTTCTTAGTAAAGTTTTTATAAGTGCTCAACCTTTGAACACAAATGCAAAATCAAATGTTTTAAGTTAGGGCCATAAGCTTCACATTAGAAATTAATCATGAGGTGTTTTGTTGATAAAATCTCTCTCATTTGAAAATGTAATTTATTAACCAGCACAATATCTATTTCAGGGCATTATTCAAGCTCCAATAAAGATTTTCATAATATTATAAAAATGTGCCAATATTAAGCCTTGTGTGAAAGAAAAGCACTATTTTCTCTTGGCTCTCACAATCACCCTTTTTTTGTCCCCTCTGGGATGCCAGAACAGAAGACCTAGGGACCTGACCTGCTATTTGCTGGCATAACAGAGAAGTTGCAACTGATCTTGAAGTAGATACAGTTGTTGTTGGGGCAGCAAGACTCCAGTCCCTTGTAGCTGGCTCTTCGCTGGCCACAGCCACTTCTGCCCGTGCTGTGGGTGTGCAAGAGAGGTGGGATGCTGATGGCTGAGTAGTCATTCCCCAAAGACTTCTGTGCTCTTCCATGGATGCAACACAGGTCTCTGTTTCTTGTTAGGGACATGCACGGGTAGTGAAGGGTCTAACGAAGGCTTCAAGGTAAAGTGCATCCCATCTGTTGCACCTTCATCTTATTCCTGCCCCTAATCCTGTCCAGCTTTGCACTGCTGTTGGCTCTCACACACGTTCGGCAGTGGAAAAGAGTAGGTGTAGCATATTTATCAAAATGGACTGAAACAGATGGAAGTCTTGGGATTGTACAGTGTTTTCTCTTTCTGTGCTTGATAAAGGTATAGTCAGTAAAATGCTAGCAGACTATTAGTTCGGGGGGGGGGGGGCAGGGAGGAACTTGCAATTCCCCTTGCATTTGCATAATTTTCTTTACGTTGTAGAAATAATTTAATGTGACTCTAACGTGTTGATTCTGGGAAGCCTTATAGAAAGGCAAGAAGTACATGACAGCACCTGAACTGTGCTATTTTGCCTGTGCTGTAATTATTTTCATTTATGAAATTCTAAATTCTAAATTCTGTTTTAAATATTGAATATTTCTGGTGAAATGACAGCTTGTGCTAGCTTTAGGATATGCCTGCTTGGTAATTATTCATGAGAACAGCTGAAAACAAACTAGTTATACACCTTGGCAAGTCACTGCGATTTTAATTCTGTGAAATTTCCCTATGGCCATGTGACTTTATTCTAAAGTACTCTAACAGTGCAGATGTCCAGAATGCCGTAGCTGTTACAAATGTTATTCCTGTATTCAAAGTTTTGAATCATCAGTGCTTCGGGAAAGGGGGGGTGGGGGGCGGGGAGAAAAAAAGAAAAGAAGAGGGAGGAAAGACTGATGATACAGCGTGTGTTTTGAGTGTTTGTCACATACTTCATTATGTGCAGCTATCATACATTACTGGAACACAGATACATCGTAAGTAATATATCTCAATGCATGTTCAGGGCATATAATGGAATTTACAGTGCCTGGAAGAATGCATCACTGAAATGCACTAAGTATTTTAAATTATCTTGTTTAAGCTATGATACAATAGGCGACATCAGCACTGACATTTTTGGAAGTTTAAAAGTAAGATAATTTCTATGTTACATTGGATGAAGAATTGAGATGCTTCAGATTTAGCTAAAAATAAAACATTTCTCTACTTTCGCCTTTTCTTTTTCTTCTCCATATGGCTCCTGAAACATTCCTTCATTTAAATAGGTTTTAGAGCTCTTTCCTTATAGTTCCTAAAGCATTCATTGCTTATGAGAAAAAAAAAAAAACCACAACATTTTAGCATGTGCTATTTTTGTTATTCTAATTAGAAAAAAACAGCTGGTCCTGCGCAGCTCTGACTGTAGTCTCTTTCAACACATTGTTCAGATTTTTTTTTCCTCTTTTTCTGTCACGCTACAGGCTACCACCTTTTCTCATCCCACATGAGCCAGCCCCCAAAACACCTGCATGCGCAGCCTTAAGTATCGCATCTGCCAGGGAACAAAAAGAAAATACTTTATTGGTCACAGGACACATACATCAAATTATTCATATTAGGAATATATATATTCACAAGTAAGTGGAAGTGACACCGGGCTAATGGCCAGTAGCTTCGTTTTCCATTCAGACGTATTTTTTTAGTGTCTTTAGCATGCATTCTTTCTCATACATATAAACCAACTTAACTGCTTTCATTTTTTAAAAAAAGGGTAATCAGCCTTCACTTAGGATTTTGATATCTGTAAACGTGTGTGCCTACAAATAATCATTGAAGCTGATCAAAGTCACACTCTCTGTTGCTATGGTAATGAATCCCCATTTTGTTTACGGATGGGTATGCGCCACATGACAAGAAATGATGTCAGGTGGAAAGCTGAGATAAATTAAATTTGTGGTCTGAAGTTATTAACATATGTTTTGTGTGAGTGTGTGCATGTGTATTAACTAAGAAAGGGAAGATTCAGAATATTCTGTTCTTTTAAAATGACATGGAAACACTGTGCTTTACAACATAAATCACGGCGTAGTTTATTCCACTTAGATGAAAGAGACACAGAGTGGTTGGGGCAAGGATGTTTCCCTGGCACGTCCAAATCAATGGAGCTGTTCTTTAGTAGTCCTACTCGTTATTTAATTTCCCTGTCCATTGTTTCCTCCTCTTTTCAATTCCATTTGTTTATTAGATTGTTTTTGCAACTGTCTCTAACTTTACATACATGTGTTTTGTCTGAATGGAAAGTCAGAAATTATTTCTAGCTTAAAGTAAAAAACTCATCACATTTATTTACAAATAATTGCACAGTTATGATTCTTTTGGAAAGCAGGAAAAAATCATACAATAAATATTAATTGCATTTCAAAACAAATGCTATAATACACTGATAATTTTGAAACACACTTTGAAGTCCTAAAAGCATGCAATTAAGATGAAAATCTGTGTATCTGTCAATTAGAGTTTACTTCTGTTTATGCAGTGTTTCCCCTAATGCCAGCATTCTCTGCCAGTTGTTGCAGGAGACTGGCCTTTATGGGTCAGAATCAATTGCAGATAGGTGCAGAGGAAAATCAAAAGCCTGCAGTCAAATAATCATTAAAGGAAATTTGTTTCTATATAAATTTTGGGTACGACAGCCTTCTCTTTTTAAGTTTTGTATGTATGTGTATGCATGTACATGTGTTTTTGGAGAAGATGATTGGATGCGTTTTCCTAAAAGAGACTGTACTAGCTATTGCACAAAGCGTGGATGAGAAGCTGTTTTATCAACAGTAATTTTCTCTCCTTGGTCATGTGTTTACACAAAAAGGATAACAGAAATGCCTCCAGTCAGCTGAGCCTTCAGTTTTGCTGACTTTCAGTTCCACTGCTCCTTGTAGCACCTGTCAGGGTACCTGAATGAAATCCCACTGAAGTTAGTGGAGAAACTCAACAAGTTCATCAAGTTTGGGATTATAGGATGGTGACCATACAAAAAAAGCAGAAACCAGCAACTGAAATCCATAGTGTTTCTGATTCCTGAGGGTATGGGGACTTCATACAGAATTAAATAAATTGTGTGTCTGATAGATTTTCCTAAGGAATAAATTAATCCTCCTTTTAGAAGGTGTAGGCATTAGCTGAGAGGCAACAGAAATAAGCTTTTGCAGAAAATCTTGTACCACAATAACATCGGAGGGGCAAGGCTGTTAGATGTGACAGGGATAGGGAACTACTGGCAAACTTAGCCAATGCTTCGGTGTTCCAGCAGAATGAAACAATGCCAATTTTTTCTTTTCCAAAGTGTGGCTTGTCTAGCATATTCCTATGCAGAATATTAGACTGGAAACATATTAGAAACACAGATTATTAGCCTAGAAACAGAGACTGCAGCAGTTCTATTGCTCCAGCTATATCTATTAAAAAAAAATCCACTGAAGATGCATTGGTATTTTCCTACATTTATATGTTATTATTTAATATAGGATCAACACTGAATTTGTTACTTTGAAGGCCGCAGACCATTCTTCTGTTTTTTTTAGAAATATAATAATCTCTTTAATTCACGTGCCATGTGGTGGTGTACCACCTAGCAATAGGTGCGTAATTGAGGGCAAAATTTGACCCTTTGATTCTGTAAATCACATATGATCATTACAGAAGAGCTCAGATCTTTAGACGTTGTATGATTGCCAGCTCACCAGCCACCCTTCCTTTGTCACATTATTTTTTTAGAGTCTGACACTCTAATGAGAGCAATACAAAAGGCTGCCAGAGCCCAGCTCAGAATGCCCAATTTGCTTTGACTGCCATTTTAGAGAGCAAAAGTGTGTTCCATTATTTGTGTCGATGTTAGGATGAACTTAGAATGGCAGTTCTTCTGGACAGGGGCTACACCTTTAGTTTCCTTTAAAGGGTTGTGCAGAGTGTGTACATTTGTGATATCATGTAAATAATAATTCAATAGTAGGAAAATTAATTGCATTGCTCAAGGTGGACTTACAGATTTCTGTTGGCTCTGTGGAGCACTAGGATTTAAGCATTACTCAATTTTCAGCCCATATACCTAAGCGATAAGATTTCGGAAGATTTTGTGTATGTCTTTGTGTATAAAAGCTGAGCAACCCTCATTTTCTTTGGCCCAAGCTTCTAGAATAATCCACAGTACATCCAGTTGTACTCATTACCTGATGCCTGTGGCAAGGAGAGAAAGTGTGCTTTTTGGCACGCTGTTTTGAAAATCTTGAATTTCTTTTCCTTCTGTCTTTCTCTGCTGCGAACTTTTTCTGTCCTACTCATCTGAGATACTTGGGGAGAATGAGAGCATTAAAGCAAGCTTGTCAAATGTTAACCTGATAAAGAAAAGGCTTGGAAATTCATTTTGTTCCCTGGAGAGAGGCTGTATTATTCTGAGGTGCCCTCTGCTATGTCAAGAGCTAAAGATGCTTCATGAACCACACCTAGGCAAAGATGAGTAAGACCCTCCCTTCCAAAGGCTTAGACCTGTTGAGCATCCTTTTCATCATTACAACATACAGTACATTGGAGCGTCGCGTCTCGGATTAATCATCTCTTCCCACAAGTAGAATTTCCTTTTGTTAAGACCTTAGGGAAGCAAAATTTTTCAAAATACACGCTGGACGAGACTGAAGGGGATTTTTATTTCCTTTGGAACCCCATTCACAGAAGCAAACCTCCATGTTTAAACTTAAAAAACAGAGGCAGGAAGGGTTTCAATTCAGAGAAAGAAAGATGCATTGGTCCTGAGATTCTGTGAAGATCCTGCATTCTTCTGAGTGCTGGAGAAATTTGTGAAACTCATTATCTTCCAGTCCAGCATTTTAAAGAAATCCCTGACTATATCAAATTTAGCTTTGGCATAAATGTGTGTAACTAATATTAGAACTCTAAAAATGATCTTGTTAATCATCGTTTCCAAACAATGCTTAGATATTCTTAGAGGTGGGGTTCGGTTTTTTCAATGGAGTCAACTGAGGCTTAATTTTCTATGTATTACACACACGGATCTTGAGCCCCAAGGAATTTCTTCTGAGACACGACAGTGAGAGCGTATCGCTGCATGTGAAAAATACTTTTACCATTGTTGCTCGACATAGAATTTTCTGACTTCAGAACACGTCAAAAAAAACCTGAAAACCAAACCAAAACCAGTCATGTCCCGTCCCCCTTTGCCCCTTTACCTACTACTTTTCATTCTGAGAGTTGACATGTTACAACAGAATCTGAAATTTAGGTTTTGAAAATGAACTCAGTTTTAGAAAACCAGGTGTGTAGAGGTTAAAAAGAAGTTGGATGCACAGAGTAAATTTATATATGCAGTACGAAGTTAGGCTTCCATATGATTTATTGGGTTCATTTGCTTCCTTTTTCTACTTTTATTCTGGATCTTTCTATTGTTATTCTTCAAAAGGAATACGGTACAGCAGATTCATCAGAGGCCATTATTTACTGATTCTGTATATTGTTTTCATAATGGTTGAACTCAGCAATTCATGAACTGATTATTGAGTTTTAGCAAGTGGCTAATGAATCATTGATGCTGGCTCAGGGAGAAACAGATTCCTCATGTTTCTGAAAATCTGCAGGTTTCCTCCAGATTTCACTACTGGTTTCATTCATTCTATTTCTTCCCTATCTTCCTCTCTTGGAATATTACCTTCAAAAAATCCAAAGCCGTTGACCACTTAAATAATTTCGAGTGTTTCTCACCAGTAGGTTAGTGACCATATATTGACTAAAAGTAGATTTAAGGAAGAATCAACAGGATTTGCAAATTTCATGAGGTCTCAGGCAAATGAGAAACTATCAATAAACTTTAAGTCACTATAAATCAGCTACGAGATGGCACTAAAATAATACACAATTTCAAATGAATGATTTTAATAAGTTAGCAAAACAGAATTGTTGATTAATATAGCATAACTTATTTCTTGCTTATTATGGAATGGTAATGAATTATTATTAAAGATACTATATTATAGTTGTAATTTAGCAATGAAAACTTTAATAGCGGCCTGCAAGAAAAGGCTTTTTTCATTCTCATTTTTATCTTTCAGCTTTTTGAAATGCATGTCCCTACAGAATTGTTACAAGATAATAGAACTGAAAGATTTATTTCTGATAAAAGGTTTAAATTGCAACAGCAAAATATAATAGCCCAATAACAAGAGTGAATAGATATTAAAATAAAGAAGAAAGAAAGAAAAAGGCATAGACTTATTGCTTACATGTCTTCATGAAAATGGATCCGTCATATTGCAACTTGATAGTAGCTCCCTATAGCCTGCATGTTGGAATTCAGAAGGGGGATAGACTCACAGGTTTTATTCACTGGTTGCATTGCAATGTGTGTGTTCAAACTCTGTAGTAACAGATTTTCCTGAAAGTAATTTCTGTGTGGATTAAACCTTACTTATCACCTTCACCTTTCCCATAGAAGCAAATTACATTTGTTATAATCTGCCAAATTTCATTGTTATCATTTCTACTAAACTGTTACTGAGAATGGTAGATATTTTTTTTTTGTAATTTTTTATTTCTGTGTTGAAGTTGAATAACGTTTGTGAAATAAGAAATTCCAGAAGTATACATTAAACATCACTCACAAGTTTTGAGGGCTTGTTCGTAGTGATAACTCATTTGAAATCAAATTTCTGCGGTCATCCATACCATTCTTACGCTAGTGGAATAATTGTTTGGATATTTGGTTAGGGCAGCATCCTGTAGATTAAGTCATGAATAGATGGAGTAAGAAAATGACGTTTGGAATTTCTTTTAGCAGGTTGTAAGCATATTCTTTTTTAAGAGAATATGTTAAGTATTTCATGAGGAGACAAAAATGTTTCTGTTTATGCAATTCATTACATTGCCATGAGGGCAACGTGGAGTTGCAGATAATGTACTGGTGGTCTCATGTAGGCGCCCTTTGGTCATGTGTTATATTGCCGTCTCGGGTAGTTGGGAGTGTGCTCTTGCACTTTTGTTCTGCCTCTGCCTCTTCTTCTCTCTCATCCCCCCACCCCACCCCTGCTTTTCTAGGTAGAGAGGGGCAGTTTAAATCTTATTGGAGAACTCGGTGTCTGGAAAAGATGAGGAGGAAGGATAGGGATGAACCAGAACTACTATTATATAAAACAGGAAAATTGGCAGGCTAGAATATTTATGTTTTTGATAGTATTTCTTCCAATCTTGCTCATAAAACCAGTTCATCATCAAAACCAATGTGAGTTGAAAAAGTCAATTTTCTATAGGTTCTGTTGAAACTTTCCAAGCAGCTCTTCTTACAGTTCGTTAGTAAACACGTGGTTTTGTGGTTTTTCTCATGGTTCAACACCAATCAGCATTTTGGTCTTTATGAAATGTGAAGATTCCCAGGGGCTGATAAAAAGACAATTTCTGCCTCTTGCAAACCCTGTTCTCTGAAAAGAGAATGTCGGTACCATTTTCTACCCCAAATAACAACCCCCCTGATTTTCCAAAGTCTGAAATCATCCTACTTTCACAGTAAGGGCAGTAGCAGGTACCTGTAGGTAGGCTGAACCGTTTCATCTTCTTTTTCTTTTCTGATTTCTGTTCACAGGGACTGTCTGCCATGTATGGAATTTAACTGCAGTTAGTAAGATCTGATTGGAATTTTCATGAGCAGTATCTTTGTTGGATTTGTTCAAAATAAGTGAGAGAAGATATTTTATGTAGTCTCCACGTAGGTTAAAAAATTGATGGGAAAATCCTCTTAAAATTAGGAAGTAAATAAATATTTTGCAGTATTGAAGTAATTGTCTTTCTCAGTATGATCGATCATTATAATAAGTTACATTTGTGATGTACATACATTTTCTAGGACAAAGATTGTGAAAACTTACAGGAACTTTAAGCATGTAAAATACCTGGATGTTTTTTTCAGGAGTATTTAATCCTGCTGAGGAGTTAAGTTGAGGTATTTGAACAATTATATTTAAGATGAGATTTTTCCTTTTTATTGCTTTTTTTTTAATAGAATAATGAGATTTTTTTTAAAAGTATCTGTGAAATACTATCCCCCTTTTTTGTACTGCAGACTTGGAGAGAGTATTGTATTCCAACTTCTCGCAAACCACAGGAGCAGACCACATATCAGGCATAGAACAAAACAACAAAAAAGAAGTCCCCCAAAGTCTGACCAGAGGCTGTTAGACTTAAGCTGAATAGAGCTAACGCTAAGAGCCTTGGGGACAGATCCTCAGCTCAGCTGAGTTTGGTGTTGCAAATAGGACTGTTTACACCGGCTGAGGATGTGCCCCTCAGTGCTAATACTGGCTGGGAGAAGTTTGCTCTAAAGCAGACTTGCTGGGGTTTTTAAATAAATAGAAGCCAGTCTTTTCAGGTATTCAATACTCTCGTGTTCCAGGCTCACTTCTGTTCAAAGCTTGCCCTATGTGTATGTTGAATTTGATAAACAAGGCAGACAGACAATTTACAGATTGTATGCTTGTCGACTTTCTCCCCTTTTTAAAAAGAGCTGCTTGTGTGTGAAGCTTCTTGGCTGCATGGAAGTTATGATAATGCAAATAAGCCACACAGTCTTTCATGCCAATATTCCCTTCTTTCTACTTTTGTCCAGACTGGTCTGTGTACTGAGAGAGGTGAGCTATTAATATCGCCTTTTCACAGCTAAATTATCTGACTCCAGAATTGTTCACAGATTCTATTAAAGACCCCTATGGAGGATTGCTTCTACAAATAGGCATTTTAATTCATCCGGGTACACTAAGGTGTTACCTTCCTTTCATTAATAAAATGGAAACTCATAAAGAAAACCAGATTATACTGAATTTATGATCAAGTAATTTTGTTTCTCTTAGCTCTGGTAATAATTGTGGAACATTATTTCCTTGTTTCTTTTCCTTTCTTCTTCATATACCTAGACAATCTTAATTTCTCATGCTTATTTATCTTTTTTTCCCTTTTAATTTGACAGGAAAAGCTATCTAGGACCCCAGGAGGCAAACACTGAGAGTTAGGAATTGGTCCTTTCCATCTCCACTTTAATGAAATAATAAGTAATTGGTTCATATTTACCAATGCTTTAGAAATTCTAGGTTAGTCTCTGTGTTCTGTCTATAAGGATTTTTAAAATGGTAGTTTCTGGCTTTATTTTTAATACGTATTTTGTATTTTTTCTGGCATTTTGTCATCCATACTGTAAAGTGATTAATATCTCTCATCATGACTCTGAATATTCAACTTTTTACCTGCGTTTGACTCTTTTTTTCCCCCTGAAATGAAGCTATCGGCTCAAGGTGAATGTTGTTAAGAGACTGATTGAATGAAGTTTCAGTACATTTGGAGTTCTCAGCAGGGACAGATCACCACAGTTTTACTGACACCAACCTCTCTCTGCCACTTTACATCAATGGCAAGCCTGTCTCTTTATTGACAGATGCTTTTTTTGGGGGAAAAACCCAGAATCCAGTTTTTCAGAAGGCAGACATGCTATGGATCACTTCTCTGCTGCAGAGCACTTCTGAAGCACCTCTGCAGAGACCACTTCAGTTGAATGACTACTTCATGGACTTAAAACAAAGTGTGCAGAGCTAAATTATCTCTGTAGATGCTTTGGCTAAA
Organism: Falco naumanni; assembly: GCF_017639655.2. Lineage (NCBI taxonomy): Eukaryota > Metazoa > Chordata > Aves > Falconiformes > Falconidae > Falco > Falco naumanni. Next base: position 3,511,092 of record NC_054065.1, read on the forward strand.
CTTCCAGTAGTAGGTTATGCTTCTGAGATCTCTTTTGAAGCAACTGTAGAAAACATCCAGTGCATTTTCTGACCAGCTGAAGGCTTGTGATTCTGCTGGGCTCAGTACAGTACCGTGACACAACCTGCTGAATTTGAGAGTAACTGATACCAGCAAAATTTAAAGTATCTTTGTTTCTTGTGCCTTCTCATTCAGTTGTTGACATCCTTTAAAATAAAGGAAATGAGAGTTCAAAATTAAATTTGAAAAAACTCCACATATTTAAAGTTATAGGAATCAATCAGATTTTAATCGTGGTCTTTGAAAACTGGCAATGAAAGTTGGAGAGACATATCTCCATTCCTGTCACAGAAAGAAAGTATCCCTCAAATCATTTTTATTTTTTCTAAACACTTCTGATATTGTTTCCTTACTTGCCTACAGGATCATAATTTCCCCTTAAAACATTTAAAATGGTTCTTGAGTACTTGCTTGGGTGCATAATTCATCTCAAATTATGTACAGTTCTCACCGTTTTCTGAGAATTGTTGCTGATATTCCTTGAGGTGGCAACCACACCGTAGGTCACGGAAAACTCTAAGTACTCTGTAAGCTCAGTTTTGAATATCTGTTTAATGGAATCTTTTTTCCAAATTCATGACAGTTATACTATGTGTAGAGTGTGACCTAATGGCCATCTGCTTGAAAGCAAGTGTTGGTCCATGCCTCTTTCTGTACAACAGTTTAAAAAGTATTTTACTTGTTATCATACAATTTTATATCCATGAGCTATTATTGAGTTAAAAATGAATGTTCTTTATTTCAAAATTGTTTCCTTTAATTAGTGGCATTCATTATTTTTGATAACCTAGTAGCTGAAAAGTAGTTTATGAAGATGGCCTAATCTCTCTTAATGTCTCTGTTGGTATCATGGACATTTCACTTCTCTTTCTAAATGAAATCTTTCTTGCTTACACATTCTTAACCTGCTCAAGCATTGAAAGCCAATAAACTACAGATTCTCTTAATTTAGAGTTGCTGAAGTTGCTGAACAGAAATACTTTCAATTTGATATTACTTCCATGATACAGGAAGCAATACATGAAAACCCAGACAAAGCATTTCAGAATATGGGCTGAAGATTTGATTTCGCTTTTTTCTCCTTTAAGAGAAGAGTGTGGAAGACTTAGGGACGATACTCTTACATGTCAAATCTTGGAGGAAAAAAATAATCAGATTTTTGCATCTCATCAATATTATCTCAAGAACAGGCATAGAAAACCTTAATTAAAGTCCCCCTCTACATGTGAAAGAGCATAAACCTGACTCTCTTCTAAATGGAGTCAATGAGAAAATTTGGACTTAATAGGGGATTAGGGTAGGTCCAGTAACATCTAAATATCACTTAGCTGTCATGCATCTTAAATATTGTACATTGAAGTGTTTTGCAAAGCAGGTAAACATATTTCCTCTGTCCTATAGCTGGTATAGGTAAAGCAAACTGATGGCAAGTGAAGTGGGACAGTATCCTCTGTAGTACACCTGACATAATAAGAGCTTCTTCACATCTTACCTACCCTTACACCTTTCCTGACTGTTGGTGCAAGAATGAAGGTGAGTCTCACCCACCCTTTCTTTGCCATGAAGTAATCCCACTACAGATTTTTTTTTTTTTTATCAAAGTAAAGTGAGATAAAAAGATAATGCAGTTTTCGAAAAGGAAATAAAAATGTTAAGCTTGCTGCTTTAAAGATCCCTTACCGGAACAGGCTTGGTCTATCCTAGCTCTGTTTTCTGTTGTTAATCATTTAACTGTAAGCATGATGTACAGTGATACCCTACGTAAGTAATTTTAAATAGACTAAATTTGGCTTGACACATAAAATAAAAATTAAACTATTGTTGCCAATTGAAAATCACAAGACTAGAGAAATTCAGAGTTTCGAGAATTTTCAGTTGTTTAAGTATTATTGCTTTCAGACTGCATTAAGTTCTGAAATGAGTCTGAAACAAATTAATTGTGCAAAATGCAAGGTAAATATTCCATTAATTTTCCCAATGTGGTACAAAATAGAAAGATGAATGTAAAGCAGTTATTCTGCCTGTAGTATGTGTATTGCATAAAGTGCAACTTCCTGCAAAATGACTTTAACCTGCTCAGAGCATAGAATTTTTGCTGCCTGTACGATGAACTTCATGGCAGAGAAGCAAAAGTAATTTCCCTAATGACTGGTTGAAAATCTTGAGATCTGCAGAGCATCCACTTTTTATCACTAGCAAAGCATACACAGTCTCTATCTGCCTATTTATGACACTGCAGTATATGACAAAGACTACCGCATCATGCAGTGTTGAAACAAAAAGCACATGTCAAAACTCGAGTAGGAATCTTTGAAAGGTCTCTTGAGGAAGAATCGTTCTCTTTTGTAACACAGCCTTGCCCTGAAAATGTCTCTGTAAAACGTGTCCAAAGGACTTATGACACTTTATGTAGTCCAAATGCCCTCACATTTATTCTCAAATACATTTAAGTGCATGGAAGCTTTTGAATTGCAGGTGTGGTTATGTGTAGCTGCTAAAATCTTGTGTTTTAAAATAGATTACAACACAGTTTGATTACTGCAACTGCCTCACTGTCATGTCTCCCGTTGGGCTTTCCCTGCCCTCCTTTCCCTTTTCCCTTTGCCATTTCATTTTGCACGGGTGAAGAGCTGGTGTGCACGCTGAGGGCTTTGCGATGCCAGATGAGGTCGCAAAGAAGACAGCTGTCTAGTTTGGGGAAAATAATTTCTGTTCTGTGTTACGGAATGTGGAATGGCAGTGTTTTTTCAAGGGGGCAGGAAGATAGGGCTAGTCCTCTTTGTGCCAGGCCCGTTGAGGAGCACAGATCTAGAACTGATAGCTCTGATGAGTTTTATAGTACGTTGGTAGAGCCTGTTCCAGTTCCTATTGATGTCAATGCAAAAGTTTCCTTTAATTGACTTGAGGTAGGATTAGACTGTTAATGAGTAGGTCCCTGAGTGTGTTTAGAATGTGTGCAGTTAGTAACCAGCTCCGAAGGAACATCTGTGTTGGTCTACAATGTTCTTTAACACGTCTTTGTAATCGTAATTTGAAGCACTAGTCTTCACTAGTGCTTCAAAAGCTTCTTTCTTTCTTTGTTGTTAGAAGACCAGGTTTAAAAGGTGCATCAGCAGCATTACATGTTCTCCATGAGCTGTTTATGCTCTGTCACTCGTTATACTTACATACAAATCTAAACCAATAGTTGCTATTTCTAGGGGGTGTGAGAGACAATAAATAGCTGTGTACACACCCACTGTATCGTGTTTCTGTGAAACACAAGCTAATTACTTCAAAGTTTAAAACCTGTTCTCCTAGAAACTATTGCTCTTTTCTTCCCAGAAGTATAATGGCATCATAGTTTATGAACAGCATTGTCACTGATGATCCACCTGTCCTTATTTAGGTATCTGTGGCGTGGAGTCACAGACAGCCACACGCATAGCTTGTGTGAGTGGTAAATGTAAATCAATAGCGAGTACTCTGGGTGATAAAATAGGAAGTTCAAGTTCATACGACAAGCCAGTGCTAATGCAAATCATTTTAGTGTATTTCACATGAGACATTAGGTTGGTATTTTTGCTGTTTATCTCTGGTCCCGTCAGCTGGAAAGTTCCAAACTGATGAACTGTTTTTGAAAGAATATGAATAGCTTTTGTGCTGTGGCCAGTATTTCTCCCATCGATAGCACTGTAACTAATGCCTGTGTCTCTGTGTGTGTAGTGGCTGAGAGCACAGCTGACTTCCTACAAAATTTTACTGTATTATCAGTATTTAGCCTCATTAATTTATAAAGTACTGCAGAATACCTTGTGTATGAAAGGAGCAGGGGAGCACAAATTTAATTCTCTGTGCTGCCTATGTACATATACACAAATCATCAGACCCATCAGTACTTCTCTAAAGTATTTGTAAATGTTATTTTAAATAAACATTTAGCTAGTTCATTATTAAATCTTTATATAAATTTCATCTTCTATAACATGTTAAAATCTTTAGAATTCAACAGCATGTCTTAATACTTGTGCTTGGCTAATGTTTTACATTTATAGGAGTTTTAAAAGGCAGGTGCAATGTGACATATCACAAGAAGCAAATTAAACTCTTGTAAAGCACAGCTGGAATGCTAAAAATGTGTATTTGTAATTTAAATATGTGACACCATCACACTGTAAAATCAGTTCATAATTAGAAAACATCTGTTTTTTCCCAATATGATGTCTAATAGTATATTTAAATAATTTAGAATGCAATAAGGGGGGGGGGGGGGGGGGAGTCAAGCTATAGTAAGTGATTCAGGACATTTCTTTTGTTTAAATGTCCTCTTCCAGATCTTTAAGTAACCCATCATTTTGAAGCTAATTCTTGGTTCACATTATAATCACCATTGATGAAATACATATGCCAAACATATGTGCTGTTATGACCTTATTGTCAGTCAAGAAACAGGTTTTGTAGATGCTATTGTTAAGAAGGATTTACGCACTGTCATGCTGCTGGGTTTTTTTCCTTTTTGATTATCAGAGAACTGTGAGTCAAATAAAAGTTGATTATTTTAACAGTGAAATTTACATGAATACATATATATATATAGTAAACACAATGATGTCTGAAGAGTTCATGATATCTGGAAACATACTTAAACTAGATTAAATACTGACTTAAAATATACTGGTATCAATTCAAGTTTAACTAATAAAGTTTGAACAAAACCACAACTTCTCAAATGAAGTTAACATGGTAGATTAGCCACACATCTGTCATCGGTGTTTACGTAGGAGGTATTTATATTGGTGTGATGAAAATCCTAATACGGATGTTTTTATCCTGCCTGAAGTGTGCAAGCAGAGCATTCCACTAGCTTATTGGCAGTAAACTATATAACCCTTCTTTTGCCATTGCCTAAGCATCTATTTAAGATAAATAGAGGCCATACATTCCTGAACAGGTTTTGTGTTCTTTTTTCACGGGCATACAAGTATAACTGCTTGAAAGTCTTCACACATACTTGACAATGCCTAAAAAGCACACCAGGCACAGTAGTACTGTTCACAGAGATTTTTCAGCTCAGTAGCTGGGCAGTGGTGTTAGTAAATACTGTGCCATCCATCTATCAACTCTTCTCTGGGATGTGAATGTCCTGGAGAAAAAAATATGTTTGGTTTATGTGCTTTCCATTTTAAATGAAACTAATTTTTGCCCTGGAAATGAGGGAAAAAATCGAAAACCAACTTTTTGAGGGCTAGAGTACATAAAGTTAATGTGCTGCAGTTTACATGCATCTCTCTCAATCGTCTTTTTATCAACCTTTGCTGCTGCAGCCCACCACAAGCTTTTCATCAGTTTATGCATTGTGCGCCAGGGCAAATAATGACAGAATATCTAGCTAAAGAAGGGGTACTTAATCAGCAATCAAGATTCAATTTGTTTTAATTTTAGCAGGTGTTTGTGAGGTACATTGATGGGAGAGATAATATGTACTGCTTTCATTAGCTCTCTTGTTTTTGTGCTTGAACATTTAAGAGCCAGATGTTCGGAGGTGAGCTGATCAGAATATTAAGTCTCCAGAGGTTGGTTTCCATAGTGTTTTACATTCCTTTCTTTATCTCCCTCAGTTCACCCTGAGCTATGAGGTGCAAGTGCTCGCAATGACAGACTACATCTCTGCTTCCTATTCAACTAAAGCTTTAGATTAGTCTAATTCTCTCTTTTTTTTTTTACAAGTCACAACACAAAACCTAAAAAAAAAAATAAAAAACACCCAACACCACAGAAAACAACTCTGTTCTAATAATCTGCAATTAATTCTTGGTCCTTGGGTCAGATTCATTTCTCACTTAGAAACAGTTTAGTTGATAAAGCTCTTACATAAATTATTTGTTTAGTAACTGGTATATTGCCAGGATGTTTTCCCTCAGTAAAACGATGGAACTGCCATTAGTTGGTAAGCTACTGACTCCATCATCTTCTTAAGGTAAACACATAATCTAGATAATTTCTCTGTTTTGGGGAAAAAAGAAGCAGCTGTAGTACCAGAACGCCTGAACATGAGAGGGGGCTGCAAAACGGACATTGAGAGCAGCTTCAGTCAATAGGTGTTCCTTAAAAGAAAACATACAGGCTATATTTGAATATCACAGGGTTTTTATGACACAAGGGCATTGAAAGAATGCATTAGAATAGACAATAGGATCGCAAAAGAAAGGCAGCTTAACCTTTTGGTTTATGCTTTTAGCCTGATAGGTAACATCCAGCCGCCCTGGCTCAGTAGCTGCTGCAATAATAAGTTGATATCCTCCTCTGTAATAAACTTTCCCCGTGTTATGATTATGATTTCTTTTAGTAGAGAAAAACAAACCCAGAAATGAAGAGTTAAATAGAACCACCATTGGCAAATGTGATGTTTTCCCTTACTATTAATTGTTCTCTGTTTACTTTGATGCTCAAAGATTGCCCTGTTTTACAAGCATATTTTCTTAATTGTGTCACCTTGTACTGTAAGTATGTCAGAGGGGAAACATTTGCAAGTGATTAGATATGGACCTTTGTGTCACCAAATGTATGAGGTACATACCCTTATAGGATATAATTGTGATCTTTTAATATGCGGCCATTGACCCGGACTTGTTATTATCTATTATAGTTTATAATAATGTATCTCTTTATGATTAAATGATGATGCCTGGCAGAACACTATGATTAGCATTTCAGTTATTTATAGATTATGTCAGAGCAGTAATAAACATAAAATGCTGTTAATGTGTGGCTAATGAAATCTGGACATGAACAAGTTTATGAATTGATATAATTCATTTGAGTGTTCTAACTGAGCTGCTGGTTCTCGTCATAATTCAAAAGCTTAGCAGGGTTCACCGATTAGGTGGTAGACTAATTTGCTACAAAAAGTCAATGGGTTTTCATCGTCTTGGGCTATCATACACAGCATGGCTGATTGCATAAGGACTATACAAAGTAATTCTCATAAATATATTTATTAAGCTTAATATGTTTTGTGAGGTTAGGATGGAATCAGCTAGTGCACAACATATGTGGAACAAAATCACAGTGTGTTAGATACTAAAAAGATATGTTCAGTAAAATCATTCAGGACCGGATCGATGAGGGAGTTATTTGAATTTTAAAAAGTGAGCAATTCAATATCAAATATAAATGAGAACCATAAAGAATGATACAGATGATTGACTGAGTGTGCTCGACGTTTATTTTACTTTGGCATCATAATTTCATTTCATGCTACAAATACAGTTTTAAACTAAGGTTACTTAGCACTGAAATAGCTGAGCATATTTGCAGAGCTAATGGCAGTGCTGCTTTCCCCTGGCTAGATAAAACTGAGTCACATCTCATGCTGGAGTACGTGTTTCTACTTTCTTCAACCCTGTAGTATATTGACTGCTACTTATCTTTTTATCGCACTGTCTTTTGATACCAACATATTACTGAGTCATGATCACCAAAAAAGGTGGTCCTAGCCTTTATAGGCTGTCGGTTTGGGTTTTCTTGAACAATGTAGTGTATTGGATGTAATTTCCAATTTGGGATCTTTATTTTTCACCAGACTTCATCAGTTCCTTGGTTTCTTCCTCCCTTTCCCTGTGACAGCATCATTTGAGCTCTCCCATTCTTTACATTCTTGCATCAGATCCACCATTGGTTTAATCAGGGTTGAATTCATGAGCAGAATCCATTACGCTACTCAGGAATGCTGTTCTTTGGAAGTACTGGGCTAACTTACATTGCCTGTGTAATTCACTTTTTTTTTCCCCCAGTATCTTTATCTCCTCTAAAGTGCACTCTTCTAGAACCTTTTTTTTTTTTTGAACATTTATGCATAAACTGAGTACACTCCTTCATGAAGAAAGGTAATCTGTTATGGCCTTATATAGAAACTCAAATACATTAGAAAACTACATAGATAAGGTAAATAGCTGAACCTTTTGATTTATTTTTAATGCTAACATGCATAGTGGAATTTAACAAAAAATATTAAAGATCTTAAAATATTGTAAAGAAACAAGCACAAACAATCACAAATGATTTAGTTGTTGCTTTTCTTATTAAAGAAACTAACAGGATTAGTTATGAGATGATGACCATAGGACAGTCTTGTTAATAATAACATTATTCACAAAATTGTCAAGTTTTTCTTCTTCTGTCTTAAAAAAAGCTATGTAGTTATTAAAAGGAGACAGGGAAGCGCTGCTTGAGAACGTGGCTGTATGGTTGTATAATAATTTCTTGTTACAACAACAGTCCAAATAGAACCCTTTTATATTCTCCTCTCACATTTGTATCTTGACCCAACACGTGATCCATATGAGGCCCTGCACTTTAATCTTCACTATCAGGTTTTTCCTCTGTTGCTTCCCAATATCATTCACATTACACGCATTCTTTCCTTGCATTACATAAATCTTTGTCTTGTCCCAACAAAAAAAAAAAAAAAAAAAAAAAAAAAGACTTATGTAGTCATAAACCACAGACCCCACTCACTCCTCTCCCTCTTCCCAATGGTTGCTTTAGAGCTCCTTGAGAGATTTAGAAACAGATTCATAACATTTTTCTAAAGATGTTTTAAAAGAAAATATTAAAGATGCAATTTTAATGCCCCTGTATATGTTATCTCCTCTGGAATGTGGTGTGTGTGGACTAAGGTGGAATCCAAACGTTGTAACAGTGCTTCAGGCTCTAAGCAGGTCATCAGATGTGAACCCCCAGTTTATGCTGATGTTTGGGAACACTACATTGGTGATGCAGGAGGTGACTCATCTGCTGAGTTAGGAGAATTCCCCAATTCATGATGAAAACCAGTGTTCTGTTCTAGGTGGCAGCTCTTTGCTTATTTGTAGTGCTGAGACTGTGGGGACTTTTAAACTTTGAGTGTCTGGGGTTGGACTTGGAGCTGTCACATGGGGATTGTGTATTCCTGTGCATGTCTACCCATCTTGTAGGGACATAATATTTGACTGGCTTTTCTTAGTGGCTTCCTGCAACTTCCCTAAGATTTGGGTGAAAGAGAAAAGGCTTTGTAAAGGTGTAGTAAGCTGAAAAACATGAGAAAAATTCCTAGGTTAGAAAAGTTCTTCCCCTTAGCAAAGTGTCCTTCATATAAGATCTAAAAAGACAACCTCTATCACATCTGTTTGCTGTCTGCAATATCATATTTTGTATGATTCCCCCTCCCCCCTTATTTTAAATTTCTTCTTAGTTAATTAAAAATTCAGTTGATATTCTTTTCCTGTGTCACAAACGAGAATGCTAACATTTCATTTATAAAGTGATATGTGGTTCGACTTTTGCTCTTGATATTTTCAAGAGGCCAGTGATTAAAAAACCTATGTGGAATATGCTCTATTATTGCCCTCTCTAGGCATTGTCGCATAAAACCTTAAAGGTTCTGGTGCTAAATCCCCAAGGCAGCATTTTGATACATGCCAGATGTTCACTCATGGGAGAGATAAATGTTTAATAATTTTTGCTATTGTTACTGGTTTTACAATGTGTTATACTGCTGTGGCTTGCTAAAGCTAAAGCTCTGTTTTGTTGAAGGAACAAGCATATAGTAAGTAAGATGTTTACATTTCCATCATCCTGGTTTTGCTTAACAACATGGGAGATTTCAACCTGAAGCACAAGTAGCCCAACTCTCTCAGAGTTGACAAAAGGGTTTAGCTGTGCAATCTGAAATCTTGTTTCAGGGAAGAAAGGCTGCTAAAACCTCCAGTTGGTTTTAACGGTCTCAGACGTTGTTTGGCTGCAAGTAACAAGTTATAACCTATTTCCACAGACTGCAGCATAGGGTAACAATAGATAAAATAAAAAGAAACAACAACCAAAAAACTTGACCAGCTATGTTTCTTTATCCAAGATGAGAAGCATTAATCCCATTTGCTGTGGTATTTGCACCTTGTAGCGCCAGTGTAATAGAGAAATATTCATCTTTTAAAATTAGACAAGTGCTAGAATTTTTAAAAATTATATTATATACTTGAGTGAATTTGATCCCTGTCAAAACAACAATACTGTCAACAAAATTACTTCATCTTTTGGAGCTAGTGGGAGCTAACGAGAACTGGGATGGATTTTCACCCCAAAATGGAAATTGTCTGGATAGAAACCTCAAAGCCTGAGGCAACAGATTGTGGCAGGTTTGGATAAAGTCTGGATTTTCAGGTATCTTCTGTGAAACTATGAGGAGCTCTATTTGCAAATGCTGTTCCTTCTTGGATGTTTCAAGAGCCTGTGCAATACTTGATAGAGCAACGCTGCAGCATCTTTCTATGAAGACATTTGAGATCCTCCTGGGTAAATGAGTAGTTGGGTAACTGGAGCTTGAAGAATGCTGGTTACTAGTAAGTTACCTGCTTCCCTTCTCCACAAATACCTTCACTTCCCAGTCAAATTTTCCCTCTCCTTTTAGATGTGTCCCTTGTGATTGAATGGGGTCTGAAATAGTGGTGAGTGTGCTTTTCCTTGCATATCCCATATCAAGCAGGAGGAGGGGAAGAGCAAAGGAAAATTTGCAAGTCTCAAGTGATGAGACATGAGCATGTCCTAGTTAGATTGTATATGATCGCTACTCATCTCAAGGAACACTGTTACTGAGAAATGACCTTCTTTGACCAACCATTAGCGTCCTCAAAAGGATGACTTAACCCCACACCCCCTCCCAGCTTTACTTCCTTTGCCTCTCTGTTTGTCCTGAAGGGCAAGCAAGGTAACGCAAAACTGAGGATCCATCTAATTTAAGAAGGATGTTTGCTGAGCTCTTTCTATCATGCACATGCACTCTCACTTATTCACCTTTCCCATTGCATTATCTTAATGAAGTAAGCTGCCCCCATCTTTCCAGTCCACCCTTGTCTAGAACTTGTAACTGATTATTGCAGATTCCCTTAGGCTCTAGATCTTCACTGTTTAGGCACTGAAGACCTAATTCTGCTGTCCTGAATAAGGATGGCAGAGTTGGATCCACATCAAAACCAGAAAAGATTGTATGAATATAAATCTGTGTCACAGTTTTCTCTAGGTCAAGCTGATAAAAAGTCATCTTATTCTGTGAAAGGTCATTATCCTCAAGGAGTAAAAAAAAAAAGGAATACAGGTCAAACTGCTTTCAGAACTCCAACCTTGTTTTTAAAATGAAGGAAAAGGTTGGTAGTCTGTAAATTTTAAGTTTGGTATCCTGTGTCGTCCACAAAGTAGTCCTTGAAAATACAGAGAATTATGTAGGTTTGAAGATTAAATTAAACAATGGGGCAGGTTTTTTATAAGCAGTGATGATGCAGTTTGAATAGAGTGTATCCCAGTCCACAGTCTGATCTAACTAGTTAAATCTGTTTTTCCGTTTTGCATATATGATGACTGAGTGTATCGACCATAAAAAAACCCCAAACTGTGCTGTCGCTTGCAAGCTGGTAAAATACTCATGAAATGCACATAGAAGTAGTTTATCAGCTTTTACCTGTCTTCAGAAAATAAAACACCTTAGCTTTATTTGAATGACAAAAACCATCTATGGGTAAGTTTCTGATTCATCATTCTAAAATCCTTCATATTCTTTGTATAGATTCTGTATGAGGGAAGTATTGCACTTCAGATTAGCTGAATAATTTTCTGGCATCTTTTGCTGTATTTTCTTATATCTTGCTCCATGCTGAGTATTAGTATTGTTCTTGGCATGATGCTTTACCTTGGAAAACATTTTAAATAGCTTTTAGGATTTGGCTAGCTATTTTTTCCAAAATGTTCATCTCAACTGTTATGTGACAGAAAAAAAAAGAAAAAAAAGTATTGAGACGATGCAGGATTTATACAAACAAAATAATTTGCTTATTACTTTTAAAGTTTTCTTTCATTTATCTTGGTATAAAATACTACAGATCCAAAAAGCAGTTAATAGTGATGGTTAAACTCTGGATATTAAACAACACAACTAATTTATGAGCTAGAGTCACCATTTGGTATATTTCTGTACATCCTATTAATGTCAATAGACATAGGCACAGTTAGACTGTATCCTAATGTCCCAACTGATGATATCTTTTATGTTGTGTTGCCAGGTAAGTTGGAACAAACCAGGTAGTTTTCAGAGCATTTTCCCCCAAGCACAGATCAAAGCTGAACAGTAGGTAGTACAGGAATTCTAAGGTTTTTTCAGTGTACTTCCTTAATTCACAATGTGTAAGCATGGTCAAATTGCTAAATAGGCTGTCAAAATTATCTTTGCAATTATTGATGCCTGAGCGAGTTAGAGAATAAAAGTAGTAGTAGTAATAGTAATGGAAATAGTAGTAGTAACAATGATGATAAATTATGGCTCTTGTTCTCATGATATTTAAGTCAGGAAATTTTAGTGTTACATCTGGCAAGTAATGCAAACAAAATCTAGGGACTCTTAAAGCTAGCCCCAGACCAGGCTGTTGAGAGGTGTATATTATATATGCTGTGTTTTTCTTTTTTAGTGTTCCATGTGCAAAAGAGTCATCGTTATTACCTTCCTTTACTTAACTTACAAAATCATATAAACAAAAATATAGAAAACAATGTCTTAGCCAAAAAATAATAATGACAGAAGTTGAAACAGCTACAGTTAATAGCAGGATTGAGTTCGTAACTTCCAGCTTTGGCTAGAGGGAGCAGAGGAATGTCATGACTTTGACAAAATGCAATTATGAATTTCTTAACTTTTCTGAGCTAGTAGGTGGTCTTCAGGTTGCATCCAGGATCCTCCTGTCCCATCTCATGGAGGGACATTCTTGTGGAGGGTGCTCAGAAATAGAGGGGCTACAAGATGACTGCCAAAGGGAAGGGAAAAAGAGGCAAACAAATGGGGAAGCTGCTTGTCTTTGAATAGTTATCTCCAGAGAGTGTTTTAAATGTAACTTAGCTCTGCCGTTTAATTTTGTATGTCTTTTTTGCCTGAACTCTGAAGTCATTATAGATTCAAATGCAAAGACTACATGGCTATTTAGAACCCCCAAATCATGGGAAATGATGGTGAGTTCAAGGATCTGGTAGGTCCGTCTTCAGACTGATGATCATCTCAGAATTATATATAAATGTGGTACCTCTCCTTTCCATTTATTCCAGTTCCTGAAATCCTTTTTCTTTGCACTTACACAGTGGTCATGAGGTTGAGTCCCTTGCAGTAGCAAAGAATGACGTAATGGACATCTGAAAGAGAGAGAGGCATGAAATGTAATAGGAATTAGGTGATAGGAAGCAGCGGGAAGGTGAGGCTGGCGTGGCTTGAGTTTAACGATAAGGAATACTGTCATAGTGGAAGTAGCGAAAGTGATTAAAATATAAGCACAGGCAAGCCAACAATTACTTTTTTAATTCAGGATTTTTAATTCGGTTTCAGTGTTTGGATATAGTGAAAACTGTAGAAATTAATTTCAAGTATTTGAGTTGTCAATAAGTGTGTTACTGTTCTTAATGTTAGAATAGGCACAAATGCTATCTTTTGTTTCTGTCAGCCCTAATATAGGAATCACTTTTTCTGCAGTGGACTGATTTTTTTGGCTATCCGCTACAGCTATCCACTGAGGATAAGAGCCTGTAGAATCTAATACCTTTGGTGTTGTAGCTATAACCAGCAAACTACCAAACATTTAGGAGCTGATATACAAAACGGAGAGTAAATGGCAAGTGGAAATTAGTTCACATTCTTAAAGAATGGTATAATAATTGCTCCTTCCATAATTCTTTTCTCCTGTTTCTTTTAGTGTTAGGAAGACAGGATTTTATATGTATTAAATATGTTATAGGACAATTACCTCTGTTCCAACCAAGCCTGAGTTGATAATTGTGCTGTAATGTATTATAGCATACAGAGACCTGAGCTAGCTTTTCCTTCCTATATGGAGATCTTTATAATTATGTTAATTAATAAATAATAACTTTTGATAGAGAGAGAGAATAACAGCAAGGTTGCAGTTGGTAGGTACCATGGGGCTATTTCAGCTGGGAGATGCCTATATTTGGAACATTAAATTTATCTTAACAACATTTTTTGTGGGTTTTTTATAACTTACATTTTTCTTCCATATATATACAAATAAGCATGCACATATAAAAAAAGCTATGCATTTACACACTCATTATACACAGAAGCAGACAGAGAAGGGAGGAGAGCTACAATAGATTATGTGTGCTATAGACCTACATAAATGGGTTGTGGTCTTAACATAGCTTCTCCTGATTACTGGTAAAAAACTAATTAGGTTTTGTCATTTATTCACTTGGAGTTTTGTCTCACTGAAACCTTGCTACTCTATTTAACCTACTTCTAGTCTGCAAATATCTGCTGCCATGTTATGTTATGCTTTTTTGCTTAAATTAACTCCTGAATAATACAGCATAGCACATACAGGAGAATGAAAAGTTTTCACATTTTTAATACAAGACTGATTTTATTATATTACTAGAGAAATAAGTTAGATTGCTCTTGCAGTCTCAATAAATCACACATGAAGTCTTCTTTTTTCTAAATTAAATTTTTATTTAAATAAAAGTGTTATGTTTGTATTTGAACTGACAGCTAAATCTGATAATTAGAGTGCATGAAGTTGGCTTTGATTGGCATTGTAATTGGATTGTCATTGGGCTGAAAACCTATTATCTTTGGATCATGCCCCATGAAATCTGTTGAAGAAACTTTGCTGCCAGTCATTAAAGCCACCATCTTGGCTTACAAATTAGGTTTGAAAGGCTTTTTACCACTGGGAATGTAATTTAAACCACTGCAATTGCACTCCCATTAATTAAAATTATATTAAAATTATGGTTCATTTTCTAAATATTTTTTTCATATTTTATTAGACATACTTATTACTAAATGCTTAACAAATTACATAGCAGAGCTAGTAAAATTATATTTTAAGATAATCCATCATTTCAGCACGTGCTACTCAGCATTAGTGGAATTAGTCAGTGTGTTGATCATTAAAGGATACACTATTTATGTTTTTCATTACTGATTTTCAATAAAAATACAATATAATTATAAACCACTTTAAAAAAATCCACTGAAAATTATAATTAATGCTAGTAGAAAATTTAGACAGAATTGCTTTGAAGTGAACTTAGTTTATTGGACTGTTTTCCATATATATTTCTTTTTTCTCTTTAAGTCACAGTTGAACATATTAAGCTGTATAGACGCATGAACAGGACAAATATTTTTTTCCATGTAACACAAAATGAGAGTTATGCTGTGAACAGAGTTGATAATAAAGAATATAGGGTTGTGACCTGTGCGGGTTTTGTCATGAGAGTTCAGCAATGATTACTTTTCAAATTGCTAGAACTTTGCCCTGCAATATAAACATATAAGCAGAAAAAATCATGGGAGGATCTTCAGCAGCTCTTGGGTGGCTTCATGTAGCTGCTGGAGGACAGGTGCTGCCTGCACACCAGGCACGGCCATGCCATGGCGTTGGCTCTCTTCATGGGGATTTTGGTTTAAACGGGGTGTCCATCATGAGTCAGTTCTTGCATCCAGTCATCATCCATCCATCCATCCTCCGCATCTGCAGTACATGAAACTGGTCGTTCTAACAACTCGTACAATATTTGTTGACTCTCTTTTATCTAATTGTAGTTTTTAGATAAAGCACTGATAATATTTCAAACTGTATTTATTAAGCAGACAGATGATTCTTTTAGTAGAGCAACATTTCTAAGTATGTTCCAGTAAAACCGAACCATAGATATCGAACTAGTGCGGGAGGCCAACTGCGTCTGACTCTAGTATGAGTGAAACTTCTGAAATCTGTGTTTCCAAACATTCTCTTTCTAACTACTATGCTGTAGTAGTTATTTTATATTACTTCTTATAAATTACAAGTGCATTCGTTTATCATTGCCTTTAGGACACTGCATTAGGACACTCCTTTTCCGTGAGGTGCAATCAAAGTGCATGGATCTCCAGTCTGGTTGCAGGTCTGCCTTGGCTTTGCAGTAATCTTGCAGCACTACTTGGAGTTCTCTATGTGGATTTCTCTTTTTTTTTTTTTTTTTTTTTTTCTCGGTTCCTGCATGAGGTACTTCATCCAAAGAAGTACCTCATTGCTCAGCAAGTTAAGGCCTAGAAATTCACTTCTTTTAAGGTTATGATTCCCCACTTGATAAACCCCAGTGGGATTCCATCTGAAATCCCTGGAGTGCTTTAGACTCCCCATGCTACTACCTCTTTAGTCTGTGAAACCACTGAACTCCTTTAAAAGTACCATTTTCAAATGAAGCGTATATATTTAGACTTGACTTCAGCTGTTCCCAGGTGTGAATTTGCTTACTCTGTACTGCTTAAACATTGTTCTATGTATGAAGAAATTCTACATTTTTCCTCCTAAGAGGATCTTATTTTGATTTATGTGGATCCAAAGTCAACTTTTATCTTGTAAAGTAAACATCAGAGCTGTTAGAAACTTCAATATACCTAGTTAAAAAAAAGGGAAGTCCTGAACTGGGTTTGGAATGTTTCTGTCTGGCTTTTACATCAGTGAGGATTGGGATGATGTTCTGTAAAATGAATAGTTAGTGATTTCAGAGTCATTAAATAAATAGTTGTTTACCTGACCTCCCTGTGCTTTGATTGACCTCTGTCTTTAGGTCCTCCTACTTAACATACTCATGTGTACACCGATAATGCAGCTCTGTAGAATATTCCTTTGCATTCAACTGATATTTAAAAAAATAGGAAACTTCAAAAGTTTGGGATTTAATGTCAACATGTCAGTGTTTGGTGAGACTACAGTGTACTTTTGTTGGTGTAGATCTGAGGCAAAAAAAGGTATACACTTTCAGAAAAAGAAGAGGATGAATCATAAATGCCTCTTTCATTTTAAGAGGTATTGCATGAGATCTGTGTGTCTTGCTGAGATGAGGAACTAGTTTACAGGTCTTTCTCCTTCAACATCATCCTTATTGCCAGGCTAGAGAAGAAGGTTACTTACTGCTTTCTTGCTATGTTTCTGTGTGTCACTGCCTCCATTTCAGTGGCCAAGAGTGCCCTGTGGCTTTGAACTTCCTCAGTTTGAGGAAGGCACTGGATATAGATTTTTTCCTCTCTTTTTTTTTTCTTCCCCCTCCCACCCCATGGTAAAGGTTATTACTGAAGAGGTGAGTTACTGCAGTTTCTGAATGCAAGAAAGGTTGAACTAGATGATCTTTTGAGGTCCCTTCCATCCTGGGCTGCTCTATTAGTCTATGAAGAAATCACAGTTCTTTTATTTGCACTGAACTCACCAGTATAGGTTAAACACAGCCAGATTCAGCCCTGCACAAGATTTGGGCTAAAAGAGACCTCGTGAGTAGTTAATTAAAATGAAGTGTATTGTGTATGGACAGTGAGAGAACTCTACAGGGAAGCAGTATTAGGGGAGAGAAGACATGGGACACAGGGCTGGCAAATGTTTGCTAAAATTTGTGTGGCTGTTATTCTTGAACATAGACATCTAAATTGCACTAAAATCTAACATCAGGTTAATTTTCTCAGGTTCTGTAGCCTTCTTCACTTAACATGTTTAATGTAATATATGATGCATTCCACAAATTCTGTAATAGAATATGAAATTTTTAAAAAATGCAAATTCCTGGGAATATTTTGTTCAGCAGCGCTTTGCAGAGACCCATGTTATTGTGGTTAATGCACATGAATTTCTGGTTTTAGCTGAAACAGTTAAACATATTTATTTTTCGGAGTAATTTTTTTGGGATAGAAGTCTTTTAAATACTGGTTGATTATTCCAGCAGTTAATCAATTAATAAAGGAGAGTTGGCAGGATCAAAATGATTGGCAGATATTCCTGGAATGAAAAGTATAGAATGTAAAAATGGCAGGTTTCTGAACAAAAAGGAAAAAACCCCAACATTAGAAAGAGGTTTACCAATGCAGATTTGAGTGACAGTGAATCTGGCATTTCTTCTAAATTAAAAGCACCTCTTTTTCACTATTGTTTAAGATGGGCAGAAGTCATGCTGCTTCTGAGTACTGCAGAGCTAACTCCTCTGTTTCTGTAAGGTACTGGGAATAGATCAAACCACTGGAAGTGGTTTAAGCACATGCAAATCCATTGAAGTTACTGACACTTTCATCTGCTTATTCAGCAGCTGGGTTTGGCCCAGTGACTCTCAAAAAAAAAGTTATTTCTTTACTTTTTTAAGTTCAGCCTTATCATTTCTGGTGCAGGTTTCGTTTTATTACGTCACGACTAATTATCACAGCTCACTTTCCAGTAAGATACTAACTTGTCACTTCAGTTTTTCTCAGGTTTTAGTTTTTCTATTCTGTATCTTGAAGAAATCTTATCTCTGTAATCCACTGTCACGAAATATTAGTCTGTAAGGTTGGTGGCAGCTGGAAGAAAAATTAAAATTGTTAACTCACAAAAGAGAAAGGTAACAGCAACTGGCAGTGCTTTGGAAACCAGTCTCCCTGTTTTTTTTGGTTCAACTGTTCAGTTCACCTTAAAAAACCCAAACCCACTCCAGCCTTGCTCTTCTCCCTTCACATCAGTCACAGAAGATAAGTGACTCCCTCAGTGGAGAACTGGCTGCGTGCCCGTTCCCCACAAACAAACTGGAGATTTAACTTCCTCGCTTGCATACCTGAGTGACAGTTTGTATCGTTTGCAGTAAGGCACCGGGGCACTGTGAGCTGTTAGGGCTGGAGGGAGAGCTCAAAATGCGAGGGAGCGCTAAAGCTGAATGTGGCCATAAATGCCGATGTGTGGAAAAGGTACCGGGTCAGGCGGTTGGAGGTCAGTTTCCAGCTCTGCTGTATCTATTTGTGGGGGCAGCAGGCAAGGCAGGCAGCCTGGCCGTGCCTGTGTTAAGAACAAGCAAGCATCTGTAAAAATGGCATAGTATTAGTGCTTTTATCCCATATTTTGTCTTTCTCTCGTGAAGAATGTTGTTTAATGCATAATACTAGCACTATTCCTGCCCGGAAGTTCCGGATGCAACTGCACAATAAGCAAAAATTTATTAGCAATCAAATTAAAGCACTTAGTCTGAGTTAAAAGTACATTTTATTTCCTCCTTTCCTGTTATTTTTTCTTCTATTCAGTGTTACTTAGATTCCCTACATTAAGCTAATATTTACTCTTCTTGCCACAGAAGAGCAGCAGAGTAAATAGGATTTTGTATAAGGAAGCCAGTGGAGTTAAACAAACAAGAAAGTGGCCAGTTGTAACCTTTTCTGTGTGAGCCTCGGCATCCCCCAATGCCCGTTTTGCAAGCCCACTCCAGTGATCCTGCCTGTACTTGCTTGCACGGAGCCAGGGCAGAGCCCTTCTCTGCTGCACACAATGAGCCATATCCTCTGCTGTGTAAATTGGTCATAGTTTCACTAAGCCCATGGGAACTACAGCTATTTAAGCAAGCTGCAGATCTACCCCATGAATTGCTTCAGCATGTCTGAACTCCCCAAGCAGGGCTGTATTAAACTCACTGCAGTGTAGAAAATCGTGTGGATTCGTAACGCAGCGGACTATCTCTTTCAGGACAAAATGGTGGGTCAAATGCACTCTCTTGTGTCTGCACTGAAAATGGTAGAATTATGCAACGTGACTTTGACCTAGAAATCAATACTGGATGCTTAACTAAAGAAACAAATCACGGCTCTGATGGCCAATAACAAACTGATGGTTGTTTCTTTGTTCTGTTTTTTCTTCTGTTAAACTAACTGCTAAAGGGCGAGACAAAATGATAGAGTTGTAAGCCATAAAGAACTTTTTGTCTCCTTTGTAGGAGGTCATCTTTTCACAGCCCTGTGCCAAAGCGTGTAGGTACCTTCCACAGTAAATACAAAGAAACTAATGCTTGAAAAAGCTACACGCTTCAAGCAAGGAGAATCAAATGAACTTGGGATAAAAGTCAGACCAAAAGGGAATAACGTGTTGCATCATGTGGTTATGGTCCACTTGCAACTGTTTATAATGAAAGCATGGGAAATCAGTCCTCATCGGATGCTTGTTTTTATCAGATGCATTTGACATATAAATAGTGTTCTTTGTAATTAAATATGCTCTGGCAGACCTCAAATTGACTGTTGTCACAACTATACTTAATAGTTGATGCTGCTGCAGAATGGGTGAATTTTTGCAATGTTCCCAGAGCAGGGGAAGGTCGCTTGCTGGTTGTCTGAATAAGCCAGATGTAGTTTAGGTGTTTTCTGAAGAAGATATGGCAGATTGATGATACCAGTACCTAAAATCATAGAATTGTTTAGGTTGGAAAAGGCCTTTAAGGTCATTGAGTCCAATTGTTCACCTAGCACTGCCAAATCCACCACCAAACCACGTCCCTGAGTGCCACATCTACACGTCTTGAATACCTCCAGGGATGGTGACTACGCCGCTTCTCTGGGCAGCCTGTTCCAATGCTTGACAGCCCTTTCGGTGAAGAATTTTTTCCTAATATTCAAACTAAACCTCCGCTGGCACAACTGGAGGCCATTTCCTCTTGCCCTATCACTTGTTACTTGGGAGAAGAGACTGATTGCCACCTCGCTACAGCCTCCCCTCAGGCAGCTGTAGAGAGCGATAAGGCCTCCCCTGAGCCTCCTTTTTGCAGGCTGAACACCCCCAGCTCCCTCAGCTGCTCAGCATGAGACATGTTCTCCAGCCCCTTCACCAGCTTTGTGGCTCTGTGGACACGCTGCAGCAGCTCAGTGTCTGCCCTGCAGTGAGGGGCCCAAAGCTGAGCACAGGATTCGGGGGGCAGCCTCACCGGTGCTGAGCGCAGGGGGCTGGTCACTTCCCTAGTCCTTCTGGCCACACTTTTTCTGACACAAGCCAGGAGGCTACTGGCCTTCTTGGCCACCTGGGCACGCTGCTGGCTCGTACTCAGCTGGCTGTCGCCCAGTACTCCCAGGTGCTTTTCTGTGGGGCAGCTTTCCCACATAAACATCCACCACCTTTCCCTCATCCACTGAGCAGGTTACCTTTTCATAGGAGATCAGGTTAGTCAAGCAGGACCCGTATTTCATAAATCCATGCTAGCTGGGCCTGATCACATGGTTGTCGTGTATATGCCATGTGATGGCACTCAAGATGATCTGCTCCATAACCTTCCCCGGCACGAAGGTCAGGCTGACAGGCCCGTAGTTGCCTGGATCCTCCTTCCAGCCCTTCCTGAAATGGATGTCACATTTGCTAGTTGTCCAGTCAACTGGGACCTCCCTAGTTAGCCAGGACTGTGGATAGGTGATAGTAAGTGGCTTGGTGAGCACTTCTGCCACATCCCCCAGTACCCTCAGGTGGGTCCCATCTGGCCCCATAGACTTGTGTGTGTGTGAGTGGTGTAGCAGGCTGCTGACCGTTTCCTCTCGGATTATGGGGACTACATTCTGCTCCTTGTCCCTGTCTTCAAGCTCAGGGGGCTGGGTACCCAGAGAACAATGGGCCTTACTATTAAAGACTGAGGCCAAAAAGGCATTAGGTACCTCAGCCTCCTCCTCATCCTTTGTCACCGTGTTTCCCCCCCCACATGCCATAAAGGATGGAGATTCTCCTTAGAACTCCTTTTGTTGCTAACGTATTTATAGAAACATTTTTTATTATCTTTTATAGCAGTAGCCAGATGAAGTTCTAGCTGGGCTTTGGCCCTTCTAATTATTCTCCCTGCATAACCCCATGACGTCTGTGCAGTCCTCCTGAGTGGCCTGTCCCTTCTTCCAAAGGTCATAAACTGTCCTTTATTTACTGAGTTTCAGTCAAAGCTCTCAGTTCAGCCAGGCCGGTCTTCTTCCCTGCTGGCTTATATATACTTCTGATATTGCAAAATATATCTAGTGAGAATAGATTTGAGAGATGTCTGAGCTGTGCAGAGAAATGAAAGTGCCTGGTCCTTGCTTGACTGCTGATCTTGTACAAGTGACTGTTATTGCTAGATCTCATCAATACTTGTGCTTCTTTGTGCAAGTTCGCAGTCCCAAATCAGCTGTTTTTTGGGGGAAATACATGCAGAAACTGTCTTCCAGATTTGTGCAGTGGTAGTACACACCACATGCGTGCCACATGTTAATTTGTTTACTTGGAGGTCAGGAGGAAAATGTGAGACAGAAAAAGTTTACAATCCAATTAAAACTTATTATCAAAAAACAGCAATAACCCTGTGTGGAGGCTGTACCTTGGCGTCCGAAAGACCAATGTGGCTTCCTGCAAGATAGCTGGAAACATGAAAATCTGCAAGGGAGTTGCACCATAATTTTCACCAAAGGCAGGGAGATGATAACTTTAACAAACAACAGAGCTGCAGGTCGCATCTTCCTACTTTTCCTCTCCCAGCCCAATTAAAACAACAGCCTTTAATTCCCATTTAGGTTTTCTCTATATTTCTGTCTGTATTTGTGTACTCCTGCTGCCAATTATGCAGAATACTAATGAACATGACTGGCCAAAATCTTTTAATGTTCTGTTTCTCCAGTTAAAAAGTTGTGTTTTTTTCAGTGAGTATCCAGAAGTAAAAGTCTTTTAAAATTGGCAGAAATATTTTTCCTAACAAGGTCTACAATAGAACCCCTCAACCCTTTGTTTGAAATTGCACATTAAAAATTTGAAAAAGGGAAGACAGTCCTCGGCAATCGCAAGATCTACAGAGTTAAGCACAAGACTGGGAGCCAGAAGATCTTGAATTACATCCCAGTGTCTGCCGCACACAGGATTAGTAATACTTTGCACTTACATTAGCACTTTGCCACTAAATAAAGTTTGGAAGTGACATTACAAATGGGGAAGGAGCGGCTTGGAGAAATGAAGTGACAAATCCAAATTGGCACAACTAGTTAGTGTCAGAATCAGGATTACAGTAATTCTTGACAAGCCGTTTAACCTTCATGAGGTTCAATTTTTTACACCTTTAAAATGAAGTAGATGATTTCCACAAAAAGCAAAATGTGAAAATGATACCCACTGGCATAATTAAGTAAATACATTGTTCAAAAATTGCTTCTCCTCTTCTACAACTGTGGAGATTAAGCAGGGTATCTACACAAACTAGTGCTGCTCCAGGGAAGCACATCTCTTAAGGCTTCTTTAAGAAGCAATGGTGATGAACAGCTCCTCCAGTGGGATTGCGTAGAGCTCCCAAGAGGAGGCTGCCAGTTTTCAGTCACCTCCATAACCTTTGGCAAAACTTTAAATGAGATAACTTTGAAGGGGGAGGCAAGTTACAGTGAATTAGGTGTTGGGCTGGACATCAGCAAACCAGAACTGATCTGCTGGTGCACCTCAGACATCGACTTCCCAGACTCAGAGCACAGGAATTGCTGGCCGCCTTGGTGTTGTCAGTGACCTCAGCTTGTCAGCAAACCAGCCTGGAGCTGTGGCTAACCTGTAAATGACTGGCCAGCGGTAGTTGCTTACTTTTAGTAACCAGTTGCTAGAATAGAGGTACCAATCAAAGCCTGCTACTTGCGTGATCTTTTATCCTTGCTGTTTTAAATAACAAGTTTGTCTTTTTTTTGAATCCCATCTTTCCACCTTGCGACTGGATGTATTTGGAGTGTTAGGTATAAGAAAGATTATGCTCAAAATAATCTTTTGTACTAAAAAACGTTATAAAAAAATGCTTCCTTTTATTTAGGCTGATGCTGTTATTATAAGTTTTAATCTACAGTGGTATTTTTTCCCTATTATCAAACGCGCCGTGATCTTGTTTAGGAAGTTAATAGTAAACAAAAAGAAGCAGGTAACTGAAAATAAATACATGCTGTTTGTATTTTTGTAAACATAAAGGTGACCTGCAGTCCAAAAAAACATTTAGACATTCATTTTGACATAGGCAAACTGGTATTTATCCTTGTTCATCAAAACACTTTACCATATGCTTAAAAGCAAACATCCTCTTAATGTCTTTAGAAGAAATATGTGCATATGGAATGTTTACGTACCTATCCATTTATAATCAATGAGATGTATGGTTTTGTGATCAGGAGTAGAATTTGATTGATATTAGGTAACGATTTGAAGTTAAAGCCAGAAATGTCTTCTGTTTGAAGGAAGCTGTTCATCAATTTTTCTTGGTGTTTTCATCTTCCTTGACACAATTAGGTTACAGTTTGTATGGAATGATAAAGAAGAGAATTATTAGTATTATTCAGAGAAGTTGCATTTCAATGCACATATCCTAAAATACAGTAAATCTTACTCTTGATTACAAACTCCAAGTGTTTTTGCTAGTGGAGGGTTCTGTATTGTTACAAAATGCATCAATGTGCAGCAGGATGCTTGTTACATTTTTCAGGATGGATTGCTAACCTAACAGGGAAAAAAAGAAGATTGTGCCTGTCATGTTTAGGAGAATTATGTTTTTGTTTTATTAACTTGGATTACTTTGGGGGGATTTTTCTTCCCTGTATTTTTCCTGTGGCTCTAAAATGCATGTTTTGTTCTCCCTGCCCTGGCTGCATTGTGTTAGTGCTGCGCACAGAGCAACCTTGCTGAGTCTCTGCAAGCCGGGTGAAATCTTTAAATTCTTTTCACGTGAGACCCTCTAACTTTTAGCATCTCCCTTTTAGTCTAGAGATGGCATCAGTGTAGATGTGTTACAACAAACATCTTGAGCTCAAAGCAGACAACTGCCCATCTCTTTTTCTGTGGCAGTTACTCTGGGTTGAGTTTGTGAGCCCTTTGCCTCTGATCAGAAGCTTTGTTTTCTTGGAAGATGATTTGGAAGAAATTAGATACGCTAATTAAAGGAACAGGGTGATGGCACTGAATTGTCACTTCATGCAATACTGGCTTGTAGAGATGATCAGCTGAAAGTATAGTTAAAATGCTTTCAGGATAGTGTTTTGTGTGTAAAGCTGTTAAAGTACTATAGAGGTTTAGCATATTGGTTAACATCAGACACTGAGTATTTGTTAAGAGGTTCCATGGTATCCAAAATGCTGATGGACTGGTTCATGCTTAATTAGATTCCCCAGTCCTAGCCTGAAGTATTTTTTTGTTGTTGTTGATGTGACCAGATAGACTTAATCTGAATTACACTGTTGCAAACGTGGGATAATCAGCATTGGTCTCCTAAACCCCAAGGATCAGTACCCACAAATGCTCGGTACCCAGTTTGTGGTATCAGACCCTCTGATGGAGGGCAGCAGGCCAACAGGCTCTGCCGTCCTTCCACCCACATGAATGCAAACTGAAAGTGCCGCCAGTGAACTCTGTACACTTGTTCCAGCGTAAGGGGTAGCTAGGACATGCCGAAAGGAGAATCAGTCCTGTTTCCTTTTCGAGAAGAAACATCAGGTGGTACTAGAGAGCAAGGCCCTGTATCGGCTGTTCCAGTTTTTATCAGTTAATCGCAGCAGCTTAAATTTGTTCCTGATTCTGAGGTCTAGGCAGTGCTCTGGAGTCTCTACATGTCATCAGCCTGAATTTTGGAAAGCAGAGAAAATCTGTTTGAAGTTGCCCACTGTAGTTTCCTGGAGGTTTCTCAAAGCCACTTCATGTGTCTACATCCATACCCCATATTTCAGCTCACATACAGCTCTAGTTATCACCTTGATTTTAATTCAGGCACACAGCAATGAACAACCAATAACTCTGTATTTTCTTATAATAGTGCTCAGGTCCAATGCCCAGTAGTTCAGGGAGACTAAGGAAAGTATTTTGTCAGGGCTTTTAGACAGAATATTGTGTAGTTTTTAGAATATGGCATTTGTAGTTTTAAGAATGTGGCATATAGGTGTCTTTTGGCAACATTTGAGCCTTTAGAGGAGCATCGTGCCGCTTTAGCTATGCTTGCAGACCAGTTACGCTTTCTACTTTTAAATGCCTTGTAAAAAATCTCTGTGAGCCCGATACTCCTTTTCTCTTACAGCTGACACAGCCAGATATGGGGCACTGCACACAGCACAAGTAGCAAAGGTGAACCGCACCACAACATCTGTTCTTACTTTCCCCCCCTCCCAACTTTATGAACTGAATATCTTTTGGGTAACTGTTTCTAATACCGTGGGTTAAGATTGATTTACACAGGCCACTGTAACTACAGTATATCTTGAAATCTGAAACTACCGGAGGAGTGCTGGCACAGCATAGTTTGTTTATCAGCAATGATTTTTTTGGGGAAAAAGAAATAAAAATTCTGTGTTGCATTTTAACAGGAATTGCTCTAGCATAAGCAGGATTTTAAAAACTGCGGTAATTGCACCTCCTTTTATAGCCATAGTGAGAAACTCTAGAAAACAGTTTGCAGGTCTGGTAACAATCTACAAACATATCCTTGTGAAAATGTGTACGGTGCCGTGGAAGGAAATACTTTAACACTTTAGTTCTGTCTGATCATGTATCTTGTACCTTTTTTTTCAAATGTGTTCTAAATATATTGTATGACATGTTCCTCATGAGTGTGGTAGAGATTTGCAGTACGCAGAACTGGGGTGCACTTCAGCTCTTTTACTGGACGAAGTGGCTCTACTTTTTTCCTCTACTAGATAGACCTGCCTGCATTTGAGTCAGTGTGATTTTAGGTCCCAAAAGTAGTGAGCGCTTCAATCCTATGGATGCAACCAGTCCCCTTTGGGACCTCCTACTGGGAATTAGTAAAATTCTTCTAGGAAAAGCAGCCTTTTATGGAGCCAGTACTAGGGTCACCCTGACTCTTCTGAGGGATGGCACCCCACTCCAAGTGCCATGGCATGGAGAGATGTGGTGTGGTCACTCCTACCCGCACAGGCTGTCTTGTGAGATTAACAGTCTGATGCATCTGCGAGATGCTACTCATAAATTTTTACTGGCCTCATGTAACACAGGACATGCACTAGATAAGCATATTTGGTTAAAACCAGAAGTTTCAGCCTCAGAAAAAGCTATTAAAAAGGGCTAGACAATCCATTTGCTGTGAAACACCACTGTATAAAATGGGATTTTGGAGTGTATTTCACTTGTAAATTGCCATTACACTGTACTTGTGAAATAATGATGTTAGTGACAATTTCAAATCTATCTCCTGATGTACATTTTTGAACATCATGGTATCCTCTTGTTTCCCATTTTTTACTGTTCAGACCCTCCACAGAATATTTTTGTCACTGCAGACCTTTTATCCAAGGACTGTTGATCACAGCACAAGAACTGTCATCCTATTTGCATTCTGTGGATGCATCATTATTCACAACATTTGATGTCCATAAAACACATTAAAACTATTTCCTTGAGCAAAAATAATCAGCTCTCTGCTGTACATATCATTTGTATACTCAAATTGTAAAATGTAAATTGATATATAAGAAAATGGCCCATTAACTTTTTCATTAATGACAATAATACATTTTGTGCATCAGCAGTAGGAGGACCCTACATTCATTCTAAGGAACCTGAAGGATAAATGGAGACTTCTTTGTATTTCATAAAAATGAAGGCTGTCATCAAGCGCATTTCAGAGGTGGGGGGGTGTGGGGGGGTGAGGTTGGGAGATTATTTTCTATGGCCTTATTTGTTCTTTAAAGTATTCACATACTCGGAATAATTCTTAAAGTTAAAATACTCTGATGCACCTGACCCCTCTTGCCTTTGAGGCAAAATTTGCACTGAAAGCCAACTGGCATTTTGCCTAAATAAGGACTAGGAGTTACCTGAGGTATATGTTAAATATTCTTTGTTAAAAGCAGTATATGTGCACTGAATATATAAATTGGGCACAGCTCCCATCCAGCTGGTAATTAATTGCCTTGAAAGATTCATGACATTTTTTTAATTCCATTCCAATTTTTGTTTTCACAATTTCTTTTTTAATTCTGGTGACTTCTATAGGTGCCGTAATGCGTGCTGTATTTTCAATTGCTAGCTAACTTTTGAAAGAGTAGATCTATTCATGCAAAAAATAAAATCAAATCTAAATGACAAGTATTGCTGTTTTTTGTGAAATATAATAGACAGCTGGATTACTGTTTCTTTAGGATTTATGCTGACTTACCTGGAACTTACTGTGTTTTTTATGTATGTAATTTAATCATCCTGTGTCTTTTAAAATAATAGCAAGTGATGTTACTGTAATTCATGTGAATTAAGACATCCTAATATGTATACAACTAGCTGTCAAATCACTGTGTATTTGCCATTTGATTAAACCATAGATTAATAATTTTTCTATAACTGATACATCATGCACTAACAGATAAAGAGCATCTGATATTAAGTAAGTGAGAAATAAAATCTGCTTTCAGTAAATTGCTTAGAAAAATTACACAGTACATTTAAATTACCATTTGCTTAGCAACATGCCCTTGTAGACATTCCAGTGGGGCTATAAAATGATCGATTTACTTTAATTTTCTACTGAATCCTGAAAAAATGGCTATCAGTAACCTATCCCTTCATCATGGCATGCTGATTCACTCTGTGTATTAAATTTACTGGCAAGGAGCAAGACGTTAACAAAAAGTAACAGATAATGTGAACATTTCATGCATAATCTGTAATATGAGATATGTATTAATAGGGAAATTATGATGCATTCAATTATTCTGAAATGCCTTCCAGAGATGTTTTGATTTGGCTGCGCTCTGATAGTAGCAGCACAGCAGGGAGCATCTCAAGTGATGAATAACCTAATCTCCTAATCTCAAAATGGGCACTATTCACAGCTAGCCTAGGATAGACTGGTGGAAGAAACCACGCTTTACAGACAGTGTTCCGACAAACAAAAAGAAACCCAGCAAAAATCGCCGTTCTTTGAATAAAATTCATCTTCCCAATTAATAATGTTTTGGCACAGAGATTGTACAAGTTTAGGTGCTGATCTGGAAAAGAAACCCTTGCTCACCTCTAAAATAAACTTGGGAGACAAAAGGCTGTAAAAATAATTGTGTGTGCATTTATTCTATTAGCATTAAAGGTTGCTTTGTGACATTATACAAAGGAGCTCTTTCAGACTTTACCCAGTTTAATATATACCTGAAATGATCTTTACTATGTATACATATTTTTTTTTCCCTTGAAAGAAACCCACCAGAACAAGAAACTCATTTTTGTCTTATAAGCCCGATGTACCGGAGTGCTTGCTTGTGTGTAATTAAGCAGCCGTGTTTACTACTTCTGGTGAACAATAGTCTGGTTTCCTGAGGAGGTCAAGCAGGATATATTTTATTGTGTACATACTCAGAGCAGGCAAAGTGGCTGTCATTCGTCGTCCGGTCTTGGGCACTTTTCTTTCACCACTACGTATCGACTATTTTATTCCCATTTGCTTACCTTTTTGCTTGGCATCTCTGCAACTAAACCAAAACAAAAAAACCCAGGTATTAAAAACACTGTGGTGCAGCAAACAATCCTGGGAAGATATGCTATGCAAATACGGCAATTTTTTTTACACTTAATTACTTGATTGCAGTGGGCTTACTTTTTGATTAATGCAATTTGGCAAAAGGTAATATTACACCAGTGTATTACAATTTTTAGTAATTATTCAATGTTAATATGACAGTGTTCTTGAAGAAAAATGAGAAGGAAACCATATCTCTTTTTTGTCTTCCATTCACAACCCTGCTGAGGAGGAGAGTCATACAAATACTTGTGTAAATAAATGTGTTCTATCTTTGGGAGAGATCTTGCTAAAAATTACTGATTGGTCTCCTTCTGACTTCCTGTTCTTAATGCCGTGCTTTTAAAATTATTGGCATTACAAGGGTGCAGAAATGATTTTACGTTCTTTTTTTATGCTGTAGTTTATTTGATTTACAAAGTGATTTGTTATAACAAGTACCTTTGCAGTTTAATCATAATGCCACATTGTGTGTGCTATTTTACAAGAATTGCGCTGTACCTTGCCTAATGTCTTTGGCAGCCTGGCTTCTAAGCTGTCTTTCTAATATAAAGCAGAAAAGTGTAAGACTGCTTGGATTTCCTTTGCTTAAGCGATTTGATTTCCTCTGTGTTCTGTTTCATGTGAGCATCATGTTAAAGTACAGCGAGACGTGGTGCTTTTTAACTAGCCTTTGCTATAGCGGTCCCATGCCTGCTATTATATGTACTTACTATAGCACGCACTTTGCGCTGGGTTGTAGTTACTAATCATGGTTTAGCAAACAAGAAAGAAGTGGGCCCTGTTTTATGAAACTTTCAGATGAGGGATGTTCGGTTTATTTCAGTCTTTAGTATACGAGAATGTACAATTGCTCTGAAGATAAATAAAAGATTCAGCTGGATGCCACTGGAGAGCAGAGCAGCATGTCTTTGGCATTGCTTGAGTCTTATCTGATTTGGATTTGTATACCTCATGGGGAATGGCAAAATATTGGAACAGACGGCTTGATATTTCCAAAGAATATAGTGGGCTTTATTAGCACCAGTTTCACTCCCTGACTGACGGCTTTTTCAAATTTTTTATCTTATTAATCTGTGCTACTGTATGTAAATGTTATTCCTCTCTGCATAGGGGAGGCAACCAGCGATTTGTAATAAATGCTTATGAGTGCCTGAGGCTGCACTTAAACTTTAAAACATCTATTATTAAGTTGCAAAAAAACACTGTAATGGCCAATAGTGACCTCATAGGAATTTTAAACTGTGGTCTGCTCTTCTGCATTAAAAACAAAAAAATTGCCTGAAGTTAGAATTATGAGCAATGCTATTTTAACAGCTGCATTTTGATTATTAAAGTGTGTTTTACAACTGAATTACAATGCTTTTATGGACTCTAGGTATAAGATTTAAAAAGGTCATTAAACATAGTCGGTTTTGTCACAGTAGGTGTCATTGTATACAATGGACACTATACAATCTATTTTATGTCATAGTACTTAGGATTTAAAATAACACGGAAGAGCATTTTAGTTTGCTTAAGCATGTAGATTGCTGTAGAGCTTTTCAGGTATTTTGACAGTTTGCAGTCCAAAATGACTACTTTCATTATTATTTTATTAATTTGACAAGAAGCCCTACAGATTTTCTGTGTATGAATGATCCATTTGTCTCAGAAATAATTAAAAATGCCAGCCTAGAGCAACAAGACAACAGAAACACTTCTGGCAAATCAATGTTGAGAAATGCATTGCTTGTACGGTAGCCAACTGTTCAGTCTCGAACCATTTTTACATTTTCTCAATCTGATAGAATATGGGCTCATTGGCAGTAAGTATTGACCTGCAGCATAAGCTAGGAAAATGCAGGACCTATAAATTGATTTATTGAGTATGTCATGTGCTGGGACCTATATGTAATGTTTACATCTTTTAAAGCACAGATACCGACTGAAACACTGCATTTTCTCCATCAGTTCTGAGGAAAACCCTGTTGCAAATGTGAACTTAAATTTTGCTGCCCTTCGACTCATCTGTTAGACTTTGCAATACTTAAATCTTTAATTTCCCTTTCATTAATTTGTCACGGTGTTATCCTTGTGAAGGACTGAAGTACAAACAATTCGCGACTCCAGTTTCTGGGTGGCTGTATGTTAATGAGTGCAAAGGGAAAAACGATAAGTACAGAAACCTCAAAATATTTGACAAAATGTCACAAAGGATTGTATTTGCATGTAGTACCATGGGTAGGACATAATGATTAGTGTGTAGTGCGTTTCTGGCAGTACCTACTCTAGCTTATCCTGATAACATGTCGGCTGCACAGCTTTGAATATTGTATATGTTCTTTGAACATATCTATGACTAGCGTAGCTGTCATTCTATTGAAAAATGTGGCTGCACGACTGACAATACTGCCTTAATTTTTTTTTTTAAAGAGGACGACTTATAAATAATTATTATCATGCTAATAACATTTGTATTCTTTTGTGTATAATTAAGATCTGCCTGTCTAAGCATGAAATAGGGTTGAAATCTTGAATAAGTATGCTATCCTTAACCTATTTAGTAAATCAATTTTAATTTAGTATTCTTTAGGTTAAATCATAGCAATAGAATTGCCGTATACAGAAAAATCCACAATTTATGGCTGTAAACCTCCTCAGAAATGTTTAATAATAAGCAAAGCTTCTGTGAAATTAAAAAATCTACCATTATAAATGCAAGTGCTGAATTAGAAAAATGATTCAGCAATTACTAAAGTCATGTATTTTTTTTAATTACCATTAACTCTTTATTACTTAACGTGAAATGGTACACGTGATTTTATCTATAAGCCCCTGTAGGTTTGTAATACTTTTTTGAAAGACTTGTCGTAGAGCCCTACCCATTTTTTTAAAACTGTAAGAAACACAATTACCATAGTAAAATCGAATTCATACTCTATATATTTGTATTTCTTATTTAAATACACAGCAAACCAGCTGGAAGAGCTTTGGGGAGAAAAAGAGGTGTCCTTTCAAAGATGAACATGTGTTATTGGTGAATGGTTAGTTGCCTCAAAACTTAAAAGACACCTCTTAAAATTAGGGATAGAACCTATTTGCATAGCGCAATGTATGTAGATGATGGGAATTATGCTGATCCCTCCATGTAGCAATTATGACAGTGTAGGAGCTGCTCGTGTGCAAATCTAGCAATATCTGTAAGGAAAAATAAAAACAAATCATACGAAGAAAAGCCTGGGTGCAGAGCAAGGCTGTTACCACCAGAGCTGAGATACTGCGGCGGCTCATCGCGCTGCGCGCTTGCAGGCGCACTCACGCACAGGCTCACATCTTTACTTTTGCTTTTCAGTTCTGCTAGGAAGAGGAGTCAGCCTTTTACCTTCAAGAAACACCTAACAAGGGGTGGAAAAGGAAAACTGGGAGAAGCAGGACAGGAAAATGTCCTGAGATAGTATATGGAACTCGTTCATGTCTTTGTGGCTGTGCAGATCCCCTACATTCTGCTTCCCAAACGTAGTATGGGATCTGTATTGGTTGTGCTGCATCTGAAATCTTCTGTGGCAGTAGAAGAGGTAACAGAAATTTCCCCAGATCCTCATGTAATATTTCCAGCCTTTATTTGTTCAGATCGGTGATAGTGGGTCCTCCAAGAGAGTTCAAAATACAATGAGAATGTGCAGGGTGGATGTTCCCTGCAGAGCCCTACAGCTTCCCAGGTGCCGTGTCGCAGAAGCAGTGTACCTGAGCACTTGATTAGGTTCCTGCACTTTTTCCCTATACCAGTTTTTTATTTTATATTATTTATGCTTTTTCTACATCAGTTGGCTTTTTAAATCTTTTCTTCCTATGGCATTTCTGTGTTAACAGTTGCATAAAAACAGTAGTGGCAAACCTGCTCTCGTTAAAGGCTCATTGACCAATCCTTATCTGTTTTAAATTGGCGATCACAGTGGAGCTCCAGTGATTTACAGTAGTTGAGTATTAGATTCATGATGCCTTGAGAAAACATGGGAGGAGCACAGATTGTAACTGGGGTTTTATTAGGGGGAATATTCATTGGGGACAGCCTGTCATTGTTGCTATCTCATTGCTGCTATTGCCAGTCATTTCTGTGGTGCTAAAATACACTTTACAATATTTGGTAGTCTTGGATAGATGACCAGTTAAGCAGAAACAGTAGAAGTGAGGAACGTAATTTGAACACCTCACTTCTTTATGTTCCTTTATGAACCTTAGACACAACTATTATCTTATAATGGCACATTTTCTTCTAAAAGGCCCCTAACAAATGTACAGAACTGGCGTTTGCTAACCTGCATACTTTGCGTGCCATTTAGCCCAGTGTTTTTCTCAAATGACATCTTACAAAAAGGGTGCGTTAATGTGGGCATCAGATGGTTTTATTGGTTATGTCAGATGGTCTGTATGCTTTACTTGATCTCAGCCAGTGGTGCTACAACGTGAAGGAATTGCAGGTGGAATGGCATACGCTTATAACTCACTGCAAAACGAAGGCACGGCTTTAGATACAGAATGTGCTTCGAAACCTAGGTTCAGTTTCTGAATGTAAGGAAAACGTGAAATCTGGGTAATACTTTCTTTAAGGTGAAGCAGTGAATACTTCATGTGCCAAAGAGAAGACGGAACACAACTAGTGTTTCCACTGGGAAGGAATTGTCAGAGAACATGGCTGTGAATTAGGGAGAGAGGGAGATGGACACCTTTTAAGGAAAACAGCATCTGGGAGGAAACATTACAATCTATAATTCAACAAACCATTCTTCCATGAGACTTCCAGAAGTTAGGTCATTTCAGCACAGATGAGTTCAGCTCATGGTTCTGTAAGGCCCAAGAGGCTATGGTCCCAGTAATTTTATATTTTCTTCTGTCTATATTTTATGAAGCGACTGTTCATTCTCAAAGTTTGGCAACCCATTTAGTATAACAATCTAAGCCATTTTTACTGTGATCAGAGATAAAACCACAAGGTGTGTATCCTAGTAATAAAAAAGCGTGTGGGTCCCCATGCAATTTGCTTGGTTTCTCTGTTCATATAGTAAATTTCAGGCTAGTGCCAAGTCTTAGTAGTCTTTATGGTGCCTGTCCCTGCCTTTGCTCTTTGTTTTGATGTAGTCAACATTTAAAAGAAGGCTATCCTATTTTCTAAGCACCTTTATGTAACAATACAAGTAAATATGCATTGGCAAGCACTATGAAATAAATAATACTCTTTCAAAGTAATTGTGGCAGTAAT
Organism: Falco naumanni; assembly: GCF_017639655.2. NCBI lineage: Eukaryota > Metazoa > Chordata > Aves > Falconiformes > Falconidae > Falco > Falco naumanni. The sequence continues at coordinate 3,545,671 of NC_054065.1, forward strand.
ACCCTAGGCTCTTCAGCCATCGGCTGCCCACTGAATTGCTGAACTAAAACAGATAGTTTGTGCCGTACCCCCAGAAGGTTAATAAAGTGGGTCTTTGAATCAGAATGGATAAAATTCCAAAACTGAGGATTGTTTGTGTAGAATACAAAGTTAAAACTATTCCTGTTGTTTATATAAAAGGGATTCCAAGGCTAGCAGTTTTGCTGATCTTTGTTGGTATGACAACAAGAAGAGAAGAGATTCCTGAAGCACACAGCTCTTAATCCACTTTGGATCTAATCGTGTCCTCTGATTTGCAGTCAGAAATAGGTGGTCAGATCACCTCGGCACCGTTATGCAGCCAGAGTGATAGTGAAGAATTGTGATGTCTTCAAAATGATAATGAAAAACTTTTAAATTTTGAACCTTTTCTTTTTTTATAGAAAAATAATTTAAAACTCTCCTGGTGTTTGTGTTTGGGGGAAAAACCCCCAACAGTCTGGATTCATTTACCTAACTTCAGACAAAACCATGAACACTCTTTAGATGCATTAACTTTCTTTTTGGGTGACCTGAAGTTACTCTTGGGTGCAGATGAAGAGTATGTGTTTGGCCCCAGCAACTAGGCAAGCACCAGAAAGCAGCTGATTATACCTTTGATGGTACTGCTAACAGCCCGAACTGAGTTAAGTGTCAAGCTGCCTTAAACTGGACTGATGTCATTAAAGTCAGTGGAGCTACACTGATTTATACCCAAGGCACCGTACATCTTTGACAGAGATTCTGACTGCTTGTCTGTAATGCATTTGTTTGTTTATTTATTCATTTATTTATTTCTGGTGAATTGCGTCCACTTTGCCATTACTGTCCTCTAAAGCTTAGCTACCATGCAAGGATGTTTGTTACCAATTTACCAATTTGAGATTTAGTAAATGTAACGCTGGGTTTCAGATTTTTAAACCATGTAGAAATATTTAATGAAAAAGAATTAAAAACCTAGAAGGAAGCAAAAGGTAGTACAGGCTTGGGAAGAATCCATACAATCTGTAAGATAATTCTTCTATACTAGGGAGATAGTTTCAGGTTGGTGCATGGCAAGTTTTCTCATTGCTCTGTCTTGAGGAATTATTTGTTCTTTGGAACTCTTAGCTTCCATAGGGAGAAAGCAATTTCCGCTTCAACCCAACGGTTATGTATTTCTGTGCATTATAAAATGTATTTTGGCTAAAGGAGCTGCTACTGACCTCTCAGCTTCGGCAGAGAAGGCTTGTGGCCTCGCTTTTCCTTGTGATCTGTGGACACGTTGAAGTTCTCTTCTTACCAAACTAGTTAATGGCTGCTGCCCTCAGACAGCTGAGGAAAAGACCCCACCAGTGACTAGATCAGTGGCAGTCAGCAGTATTCAGAGAAGAGTCAGAAACACAGTAGCATCTATTGTCCCTTGACGCTAGCGCCTTTACCCGCCTTCTCAATCAAACCAGGAGCCAGTGGCAACCTCCAGCCAAGATATTTAAGAGCTGACTAATGAGAGGTGAATAGGCAGGACCAGTGTGCGAAAGCTGATGAGCATCTTTCTCTTTCTGTTGGCCTCTGGCCTCAGACTTACCACTAGCTGTCTTGTGCAGAACTGCTGATGCTGAAGTGCCTGATGGACCTAGCCATGAGCAGACATGCATGCAGACCAGTGCCAACCGTCGTGTGCTCTGGGGAGGCAGCTTAATCAGAAGTGACAGAGGCTTGCTGCAACTCTTGGGAGTCAAGGAAGAGGTTCAGTATAATGGGGAAGGACAAAATGGCTCATAGCAAAGGAAATACTGTGTCTTGGAGGCTGGAGGATGAGAGCGTAAGCATTGGTTACCTCATGATGAAACTCTTCTTAGATGTTTTCCACCAGAAGTTCTTGATACGGATGAATTTGTAATTTGAATTTGTATTTACAATTTTTATCCCTACGAAACAAAAACACAGAACAGGGGAAGGACATATTTTTGTGGATGAAGCTTCTTGTTGATCAAGTTTAGGTAACAGAGTAATGATCCGGTGAAGTATATGTTTGTGGAAAGCTACCGACAGTCTAGGTACCTCAGTACAACCTCTGGTGGTTGTTGAGTCTGCTTAATTTTAAACACCAAATTCAGATATCTAAATTAGGGGTATGGGGCTATCCATCAATAAATATTAAGCAGACATAGAGAGAGGCTCCTCCAGAGGACAGTTGGGTTTTACCTACATCAAACATCTGTTCTGATTTGCCCAGTGGAAGTCAGTTGTCTAAAATTAGTAATCACTGTCCCGGTGATGGATTAGAATCAATCCTGTATATGGGGCGGGCAGCCATATAGAAAAGGAAAATGGAAAGGATGATTTTATCCTTGAACGTGACTACATCTTTAACTACAGAGAGCAGAGCAGGTCCTGGGTATGGGAAGTCAGCTTTTAAGTTTCAAACCTATGCATTCAGTCCTTTCCTGATGGGAATCTTGGCTATGCATATAGTTGCAAAAGTATCCACCTGTACATAAACGTGTAATCTTAACTTCTAGAACCTTTAGTCACTTGGGCTACCTCTGTACTATTGTAAATTGCCACCTGGGAGTGGCATCTACCCTCCATTAAGTCCTGAACTGCACCCAGGAGTTGTTTGGGAGAGCAGTAGTTGACCCTGGTCCAAGCCGGGCTGGCGGGAATGCTGATAACTTCAGTGTAGGCAGCCTTGTCTCAGTGCCCAGGAACACCCCCTGGACTACCAAGTGAAGTACCGCAGAAATAGTCTAAGCTGTATGCGTAACAGAGTGGCCAGTATTGCTTCCCAGTGCAACGTGGACCTTAGTGCAGGACAGTAGCTGCAGACAGTATTTTGGGCATCAGGAGGACTGTGCTGCCATCCTCCTAATCCTCCTGTGGAAGTTTCCCCTCAGTTTGCTATGACAGTGCTGATCTACTTAGCAGTTGGGTGAGTTCACCAGCATGTGCCTTCTCAAGTGCCTGAATGTAGAACGAGCACAATGAAACAGCTGATACGCAGCTCCCCACACAGCCTGTCACTTTCTAGAAACCACTGGCAAGGAAACATGCACTGGAGACATTTTCTTGTTGCTGGTAAGCATGGTCTCATCTGGTGCTGCTCTCCAACACGTCAAACTAGTCAAATACAGTTCTTTAAATGAGAGAAAAAATGTTTCATGCCCAGAAATGAATGCAAACACTAAATCCATTTCCCTGTGCTCCTCTCTCCCCAATTCCTAACTGCTGAATGTATTCATGAAGCTCTGAGCACATCTTTGTCTACTGAGTGGCTGTATTCTGCTGTTGAAACATAGCTGCTGTAAAATATTTTAACCTGCATGTTGAGGTGTAAAGTACAGTACCTGAAATGGGTTTGGAATAAAGGAAAGGTTGGGAAATAGCTGCTGAATGACAACTCTCTCAGAGAAATTGGTTTGTTTTTACAAAGTGCTGTGGAGGTATCAGACTGAAATATGTATTCCTCTTTCCTCCATCTTCACAGGGGAATACATTAGCTTGTGATTCTGGGGAAATAAAAAATTCTTTCTTTCACTCCTTTTGGGAATCATGTTTGGGCAAGGTATTTGTAAGAATGGGTGCTGGAAACAGGGTATTAAACTTTAAACTCTTCGCGTCTCTTGTTACCTTGATACTGATCAGCTGATGGTGCTCACCCTGTGTATTTGTACCGACAAGCCTGAAGGGGATGCTGGAAATGCTGGCACTTCATTCAGCGCAACGCATCTGTTACTTAGTGTGTGCATCTGATCGAGTGTAGCCTGGCTCACAGGTGGAATTAATCCCCAGCTGGTAGTGTGAGGTCAGGACCAGAAGCAAGCTACCGGATTAGGCCCTGAAAGGAAGGCTTCATCCTACGTGGACAAAGATTGGGAAATGAAACTGGAGGTTTTGTTGCAGTCCAGTTTGTAAGCGAATAATAAAAACACAAAAGAGCAACAAAAGGTTTGCTTTGAAAAGTAGAAGAGGAGCAGCTAATACTTGATGATACTCTTTCTTAATATCTTCTTCACCAGCAGCTCAGCCCTTGCAAATCTCTTGCTGAGGTAATACTCCATTCTGTCTTATGCTGCAGGTAACACTGCTTAGTCTTTGTATTTTTGAAAGAAGTGTGTCCATTTTTAAGTCAGCTATAATTGAAACAGTGCAACATGGTTGTGGTTGCAATTGGCAAAATGGACAAAGAGAACCTGCAGGCTTTTATGCAAACTGTTATCACCACAGCAAGACTGACAGATTCTGTTCCCCCCTTCAGATTACTTAGGGGTAATGGCTCTGTGACCAGATGTCCTCCTTCCAAAGCAAAGCTTATTTAAGTAGGACAAAAACATTTGTGAGAAAATACACATCTTTAAGCAGTAAATATAGAGAACACAAATTTTATGTGTTAGATCTGTAGTTGTCTTCTGTGTTGGAACCTTGTTAAGTCCTAATTTCTTTGTATTTCTGTGGAGAGCCTATGTTTCAGCTTATCTCTCAAGACAGCTGATCTCCCCTTTTCTCCTCTGACAGCTTTTAACTATGTGATATTCTTTAGATCTGTAATATCTCACCCTGTGTCTTCACTGGAGACTGAATATAGGATCCTTGAAGTCAAGAGCTTCTCTGCTGTGTTTCAAGTGTGTCCTGGGACATTGTGTATGACTTTCCAGCACATGCCACTATCCTCATAATAATGGGAGGATAATAGGAGTTATACTGTATGTCTGAATAACTAGGTTATATATCTGTTTTCTTTGATTGTTGCCTGGCATCTCTCTGTCTGTCACATCTACATTTTCCCTTTGTTGTTTATGGCGATTTCTCCTTCTATAGGCTTGACTTGTACATTAACATTTCTTAGTAGAGAACCGCAGTTTTCAGCACACTTATTCCCTCATTGTCTGTACCTGTTTGTTTGCAACGCAAAATTTCAGACAACCTCCTACTCTCTTTCTGTCATCCTCTTTTCAAATCAGAATGCCATGAATGATCTGAAGGGCATGCGAAAAAAGCCTTTTGTTACTTAATAATTTCTTTTCAACTCCCTTTCCTTCCTTTTCACTTTGATATTTGTGTAAAGATATTTTGAGGTCTCATATCCTATTTTTGTTCTTTGAATATGGTATTATCTTTTGCCTTTGATAATCACTGTCATTCTGATTTTCTTTAATTGTCCTATATAGACAAAGTATCTGGAGAAAGGCAAGTATTATGGTAGGGAACTTTGTGTTTTCAGCAGTACATTTTGGCAAGGAGAGTGGAGGAGTGAGAAGCTGTAAGGATGTATATTAATAATGTCTTAATTATTTTACAACGGAACTCTCTATTTACTGCGATTTCAAAATGTATTTGAGAGGAGCACTCTTGCTAAGAGGACTTGAAATCTAAATAAATAAGAAGAGCAGAAGGAAGGCATCATCTAAGCAAAATATAAAGACTATATGTCATCCTAACTGCTTTTAAAAGAATCCCCGAACTGTTTCCTTTCCCTATGGCCAAGAGAGCATATTGCAAACAATATGCTGTGGTTTTACTTCCCATATTTGCTTATGTGAAATCATATGAAGAAGAGAGAAGGGAGAAGTAAGTTCTTTTGCCATTGCCTTGCTGTCTGCTGCGTCCATCCCTCTGCCCCACTTGTGCCCGTGGAGGAGAAGCCACAATGTGTGCAGGACAGTGCCGGTGGCCAGCATCTTCTGAGTGTTCAGCGTTTGCCCAGTGCGCAGCAATTAGAGGTGCTGAAAGATAGCGTCTCAAAATCAGATCTAACATTTAAACTTCAGGAGAGCTGTGAGTGATGCAGCACAGTGTATAGGATGGTGTTCTGCAGAGTAAGGACATGTCTAGCCAGGGGAAAAAGGGTGAATTTAGATTTCTTAACCAATACATGCAGCGCGCTTAGTCGGAGAACTACAGTGTCTCCATAGGCAGTGACAATCTCTTTGTTGTCTTAGGAAGAAAATAAAATGCCAAGCTGCAGTTTTGCTGGCCAGTATATTTAAAAAAACTGAAAAGCATTCCTATCTCTGAGGAGTCTCTAAAGTGTATTTGATCTATTACTTTGCATGTGCTATGAAATAATAAATAACCCAACAGATACAACGCTGCATGACAAATTTGAAAGTATTTTCACTTAATCTCTGCCTTGATGAGACACTAATCTATCTTTTAAAACATTTTCAAAGGTGTCCTCACAGACCTATCAGAATTATTGGTGTATTCCATTGCACTCTGAATTGTTGAAAACAGAATAGCACATTATCACCTAGTACTATAGGCACTATCACCTGGTACTATAGACACTTAGCAGGTAAATACAGTGGGGAGCAGGCAGTGGGATAAATATATCTCTTGCCTCACAGAAATAGTCCCTCAGAAGTCAGTGGAATAAGACAAGTGTACTTGACTTCATAGAGCAATGGTACATCTCTTGGAAAAGTAAAGCATAGCTATCCGCTGCTGCGACTAGCTGTAAATAACACTCAGTAAGGTAACATCTATTCAGTGTTTTGGAAATGTAAAATTAGTGCTTTTTCATATGACACTCTTCAAGAGGGTATTTATTGCCTCAGTCATCAGCAGCTATTACCCTTATGAAGCAGGGAAGAACAAAATCATGTTATAATCAGGTTTTGAAGGTACAAAATACAAATATGTAGTGTAAAAGGCTACCTAAATTTTGTGACTAATTTTCCTGTACAGTCCTAGCCCTATCTGAACCCTCTGCACATGAGCAACAAGTGTTATGCGCTTCTGAAAATTAGGCTTGAATGCCATTCTCAAAGTACGTTTTGGTACAGTTGTGGTGAAAATTGTTCGTGCCAACAGGCCATTTCAGAGATGGTGGTTGCTTCCCTGCTCTTGGATTAATACTGCATCAAACCCCACCTTTTATTCCCCATTTGTGTCCCAGCATTTAGACCTCTGGTTTCAGTTGGTGATATGAATTGAGAGATATCAAACATGAAGAAAACAGTGGTGTTGATTCTGCTTTTATCAAATTCCTGTTGCTTACCTAGCATGGATCTTTTCCAAATGTTTGGTTCTGGTCAGCCTCTTCAAGTGACTTTCCAAGTTTCAAGTCTCATGAGCATCTTCACTGGGAAGTTTCAGCTGACAGTCTGCTTACATAAGCAAAAGCCAAAATTTTGCAAATCATCTTTGCATGTATCATGCCCGGGCTTTACTTTTTCAATGGATTAAAAAAAAAAAAAAAAAAAAAAAAGAAAGTTTCTATAAATGCGCCTAGCTGATGCTACCCAAAGTGTACCTTATGTACTCTACATCAGCTCTCAACAGAAGCTGGAATTTGAATTTGAAAAGAATTTGAAAATTATGTTGTCAATTTGCATTCCCCAAAAGTGCTTCAGCTGTATTTCTACATTTTCATGGCTTTCTGGGGGTTCTAGAAGTAAAATTTCTTCTTCCACCTCAAATCTTTTCACTGAATGCTCAGACATATTTAGGTATTTAGTCCTTCCAATCCAATACGATTTATTAACTGTACAGTGCCTTCTTTCATCATTTTACCAGTAAAAGTAATGACATAGGGCGGAGGTTAGAGCTACAACAGGCATGAGAGAACAAGGGGCAGAAGGCATTATTCTCTTCCGCTAAGTAGCTCTGCGGATTCTATTACAAGGATTTAGTATATTGGTGAGCTTTAGGTTTAAGTACAGTTCTTCTGCGTAATCATTTGGGGATGATTCAGAAGGCTAAATCCCTTCTTCTAAATATTAGAATGATAATTTTCACTTTTCAGCTTTTCTCCCCAAACCTTTTGGAACCAGTACCTTCGTAGCGAAGAAGGGCTATGCACAAAGAGAGAAGCCAAGCTACTTCGTGCAGTGCGTTTTTGATGGGGCTGCAAAAAGTGGTGTTTGTGAGAGGCTGGTGCGTCTCTGGAGGCAGCTCCTTCTATTCTTGTGTTACAGCAGTGCAGGTGAAAGAACTTTTACTTTCTCCTGCTAATTATGTGGAGATATGTTTCATCAGTGGAGCAGGAGGTAGGAAACACTGCGCTGCAGGTGGGATTGTGCCACTGCTCCGGGATTGTCATTAATGTAAAACAGGTGGCATGATTATAGCTGGTGATAGCTGCTTTCTGGCAGGTGGCGTTTAGGCTCTTGGACTCTGGATGAGCACAGGCTGTTCTTTCTGTTTCCTTCCTTCTCTTTTTATTCGAGTGATGAAATGTGGAAGATCTACAACCTGTAAGATAAGGAAAAGGTGGGTCTGCATTTAGTAACCCAGGGAAGGCTCTCCCCAGCATCACCACCAACAAAACCACGCGGACATGACAGGGTGGGGCGCAGATACAGCTGTGGAAAAATGCCAGCCGGTAAGAGCACCCACTTTTTCAGCCTGATTGTGAGTCCATTCCTCCTTCAGTGGGGCGATGAGAAGAACCATTACTACCTCCGTTCGGTTTTTGTTTGTATCTTGAGCTGAAGCCAACTTCCCCCAGGCTTAATTCAACATTTAGTAGTGCTGGAAGCACCAAGGAGAGAAGGAGAAAAAACCCACAAAACTGTGCCTTAAGTGATGCAGATCTTTGTATATTCTGTGTAAGAAAGAGGTGCTATATGCTTTCTCTAGTTTTGTTTTTATGTTGCACTGCTGATAATAACAAGAAAAGAAGATTATAGGAGTCTGAAATGATATGATGGGTTTCCTATTGGTTCTTGCTTTTGACACTGCTCCTGCACATCATAGTTTTCCCATTTACTTCACATAGATGTTAGAAGTAGGAAATAAGCCTGATTTTGGTTTTGCTTTTTTAATTTTAGATGAGAATTGTAAATGCAAGGTATTTCTGCAATCCTTAGAATACATCCCTAATTTTCTTCAGTCAGAGCCAAAATGTAAGAGCAATATCTTATAAAACCTGACCCTGACTTATCCTGTCTCTTCTGTTCTTTACTAAATGAGGGAAGGAAAAGACAGTTTATTTAAACAGAAGATAAGATGGATGTATAAGGAAACATGAAGAAACCCCTAAAGCTGGTAACGTTCTTTGTTTTCATAGGCAATCATTTGATTTAAAGTAGTTTTAGCCAAATATTTTTATTCTTGTTCATTGTTGTTTTTGTAAGCTGTAATTCAAGTGTTATGAAATCTAATTATACAAGAAAGATTTGTCTAAATTCAAAGCAAAATCCCAAACATAATAATAAAATTGCTATACATCCCCAGCTCAGCTCCTGTGAATATTAGTTCTCTGTTCAAAGACTCTCAATAGGATTCAATTTTGACCTAGAAAAAGGTGGCAAAATGTATCATCTTGTAGTGATAAAACAATATGAGCACAAATGGACTCAATCCAGTTCTGATGTAAGTTGTAAACAATTAAAAGTACATGAGCTACAATGCCCAAAGCTGATAGCTGAGGACATTACTACACGCTTGGGGTAACTCTGGGAACCAGAAAAACAATTGTTTCACAATAGGACATAAAAGCAACAGAAAATATTTGTCTCCACAGAGTAACACGCAGTCTTGCAGGGCCGTGTCATGTGGAGGATTTTTCAGCAGGCTGGCATGAGTGTGAGTGATGCATAATGGCAGCAGTGAATGGATTTCTGAATAGATTAGTAGGTGACGTCATGAAAAAAGGACTATTTATCACCATAATTTAACACAAGATGCAACACAATGGCTTGATGGATGCATTTTATGGTTTTCAGCCAATCATAATAATGGATCTATTGACTAAAGTTTTAGATGCCCTTTATATACCCTTCATGGATAAAAAAAGAACAACAAAACCAGAGAATGAAGAGGCTGAGAATATGTCAGAAAATACTTGCCAGGAATGTTTTCAACATTCAGGCTTTCTGTGCAACAGCCTTTTCACCTCAAGCTTCCCCAAATTATTTTTTTTTTTTTTAATGCCTAAAAAGCTAATTATGCTCAACAAAAATATTTCAATTAAATATTGGAGTAATAGTCACTCAGGAAACAAATCTGAAAAGTCTTTTTTTGCCTTCCTTGTCAGTTTTGATGATGAGATTCTCACCGTCGTAATGCTGTGTTGGTAACTTTAGCAGCACCAGCTGGGTGTTAAAGTAGGACACGACTGTGTTGTACAGGGGTTTAGGGCACTGGGGTAGGAGCAGGGAAGCAGGGGGATTCTCTGCTGTTACGCCTTTCATGTCAGACAGGTGACAGACAAAACTAAAAAGCCCACAAAGTAGACACCCGGACCCTGGCCTCTTCCTTCTCGTGGGAATGCCTTAACCACGCAGTTAACTGTCTTTTTGGTCTCCTTCACTGACTTCTCTTTCTGGGGACTTTTTTGCTTTTCTGTTACCTAGTTGCCAAATAGGATGAAAGACAGTGGTTGTCCCTTCTCAGCTTGGTGGTTACAGCAGTTTCCTGGGAGCTGGGAGATGAAAGTTGAAATTCATTTAGCATTAGGAGGGCTTAGAAGATTCCCAAAGGGAGTGGAAGATTTAGCTAGCAGAAGATGTCTCCTCAGAGAGGTACTTTGATTCAGGAGAGAAGGAGGGAGCTAAACAGGGGATCATCCTCCTTGGACCAAAAGCTTAATTTCTATATGCTGGAAAGTCTCCTGGATTTTACCGCTCAACATGGGCATGTTTGCATCCCTTTCAGGCAAAACACTGGAATGCAAGTTTAATTGCTGAGATCCTGTTTGAATGTTTTGCCTAACATGGATAGTGTTCAAAACCAAGACACATCTGGGCAGGGCTTTCAAGCAAAGATAGGAAGAGCTTTTGGGATTTCATGTAAAATAAGAATATGTTTTCCAATAACTCTGGGAATTGATTTAAAATTTAAAATGTCAGCCCATCTCTGATGTATGCCTACAGCATGAAAATCCACCTGCTTCTTCATCTCCAGATACTGTGCTTCCACAAAGGGATGATCAAAGAAACAAGTAGGCGAACAGCTCCATAACTGCTTCCAACTTGGATGGGTGGAAGAGGTTGTCTGAACGTTATTGTTGCTATTACTGGGCTTTCTTACTTAACTGTGGTCATGTAATTGAGCTTCTTGGTGCTGTCACATCGTATCTTTTCTTCTTGCTCTTTTTTTTTGTGCTTCGACTCCATGAAAGATCTGAAATAGCCAAAACTGCGTGTCCTAAAGTTTTGCTTTCTGCTTCCTTGCTTTTTCTACAAGGAATAAAAGCTTTTAGCCAATAGTTTTTGGAGATGCATATAAAAGAGCTAGCAAAGCAACCAAAAGGGCCGAAAAGAGAGGTTTGTGGTTGTCAGATTGAAGGTGTAAACTTCCTTAATAGTGACTAGAGTCAAGCTGAGTGGGTTTTTCTCACTTCTGGAGAGAATCCGTGGACAGCAGGATGGGGGAACACTCCAGAAGTTTTGTTTATCTCTCCATTTGGAGAACCTGGGAAACAGACAGAACAAGGAATGCCCACAGGGAGAAATGGAGGGTTTTTTCACGTGACAGAACAGTACAAACCACTTGTTCAGCCGAACCTTAAAAATCCGTCCACTAAGCTGATGGAACACTGGAAGACTGAACTTCCTATTTAATTTTATATAAACTAGCCTAAAAAATGACTTCAAGCTGACTAGGATTTAATTTTCAGTGCTAACCTTCAATTAATTTGTAACTTTTTTGGCACCCAGTTTGCTGGAAATGGCTGTAATTATGTTGTTTTCTGAACGGTGCATTCATTCAGGCCATACTCTCTAAGACTATTTATACAGCTGGGAAAAAATAATGGTATTTAGGGGGATGGGGGAATGCTAATAGGAAACTTATTGAAACATTCTGAATTATCGATTTTGGAAAAGTGTCTTATTAACTCTCATTTGGTATTTTAAACAGTCTTTAGTTTTTAATTTTTAAATAATTTGGGATAATTTTGTTAACAATTTTTAACAAGAAATGCATGGTCAGCTTCCCTATGGTTGGTTGCCTTTTATGCATCTTTGAGGCTAGCACAATTACATACTTGCTGCAAAACCCCACGTTGCTCTTCTGTGTGGGATTTTATAATGATAGTGTTGTTTCTTAATTGATCTGCATAGCAGGGTCCAATTGCTGTTAAAGGAGAATTATTCAGAAATCTGAGAGGATGAGAACATACAGAGCAAGTACGTTGCCTTCTTTTTTTTATTATTTAGAAAAAAATGCAATAAAAACCTTTTAAAAGAATGTGCTGGTTTAATGCACAATAAACTCTATGTTTGCCCATATTGTTAAATACTGCATGTTTTCCAACTAAACGGATTCACTTTGGGTTTTTCCTTCTCATTTCATGTGAGTTTAAAAGCTACTGAGCTTTTTGAGCATTTGTTTTTCTGTGTTTGGCGTTACAGGTGTTTGCGTGGCTGAGTCTCCTCTAGTCTTTAAATCCGGAGGATGCTGCCTGCTGCTATTTGTAGTCTCTGAGTGTTTTTCAAGCTGAAGGCGCCCTTTATGAAAATGGCAATTTCACTGTATTTCCAACCGTATATATGACACAGGTTTAAGGGCAGTAGTATTTGTAGGCAGCCTTAAAGACCATGGTTTAGAACCAGAACTAATATGAAAGCTTAAAACTTTATGGTTTTTAATTTTTAACTGTTTCTAAATTTCCAAGAATGAACTTTTTTTTCCCCTTTTGGGGTGACTGCTTCGATGTTTCTGCCCATCCTCTTTTCAGAAAGGCCAGGTAGCGATAACCCCAAATCCTTTGTGGAACCTGGGGCTCCTCCTCACCTGGGGAGTCTTGCTGGAAATAGGGGGCCTCCGGCAGACTTCTGACCTGTTTTCCCATAGTTTGACGGGAACTTCCAAAGGCACTTTTCAGGGTACAGTTCTAATTCATTCATATTTTTTCTAGACAGCTGCAGTGGACTGGCACATAGTTGCCTCAGACACCAAGTACCTTCCACATGTTTCCCAGGCCACAGTGGATCTTTCACAGTTTTGAAGGCACAGTTTCTTTGCGTGATGAACAAGAAACACTGTTCACTATAAGACAGAGGCCAAGTCTGAGTGGGTCTAAATGACGTAGTTTCAGGATAGGCTCCAGACACCTCTGGGGATGGTCTGTCCAACCCTCTGCTCAGAATGGGTCACCTGAAGCAGGTTGCTTAGGGCCCTGTCCAGTTGGGGTTTAAATACCTCCAAGGATGGAGACTCCACAACCTCTCTGGGCAACCTGGTCCAGAGTGCAATCATTTTTACAGTAAAAAAGTTTTTTTCTTATGTTTAAACAATTTCCTGTATTTTTGTTTCTGCACATTTCCCCTTGTCCTGGCACTGGGCACCCCTGAGAAGAGCTTGGCTCCATCTTCTTCATTCTCACCCATCAGGCGTTTATGCACACTGATGAGGTTCTCCCCTCAGCCTTCTTTCCCTCTGCCTCCTCACAGGAAAGATGTTTTAGGTCTCTCATTATCTCAGCGGCCCTTCACTGGACTTGCTCCAGTATGTCCATACTTCTTGCACCAGGAGCACCCAGCTGTGTCTGTGTCTCACTGGTGTTGAGCAAGGGGGAGAAATCACCTCCCTTGACCTGCTGGTGATGCTCTGCCTAATGCAGCCGGGGATACTGTGGGATGTTAGTCAATACTGAGATGCCAGATGACAGACAGTAATGAATTCAGGTGGATATTGGACTTGATTATTTCTTTTTTTTTTGTATCTAGTTTACTGTAGCATCAGTCAATCAACCAGAAATTATTAATGTGAATGTGAGCAAGTCTATCTCCGAAAGAGTATATTTACTTCTTTTTAATAATTTTAAATAGTCTATTTTGACTTTCTCAGGTAGCTATATAAGTGGTGGGAAGGGAAAAGAAAATCCTGTATGGGAAGATCAAACAAATGTTCCTGTATTTGTGAGATTTCTGCCTGTAGATTTATGGCAGAAGTATTACTTCCCTTGAATGTAAGGTTTTTTACTCTCCCTCAGTCTGGAGTTTTGTAGGTTCTCATATTTTTGTGCAAGGGTAGAATTGAAATACAGTGGACTTGCCTCATACTGCTGATGTTCACACTGTTCCTTAAAATTACTGTTTGACTTTATTCATGTCATTTGTCCTCAGAAAGGAATGTCATTGTTTCTAAAACTACAGTAGTTGAAATGAAAAAGCCTGAAAGATTATATTGGTCTGACATACACCTTTTTATGTGGGCAACGTAATTACTTCTGAAAGAAACAGAAACATTTTAAGATGGCTCCTGCTACATGTGTATGAAATTGTGGAGGTGTTAAATTTATTATCTGTTTTGCTGATTGAGGAAACTTGGTTTTGAACAGAAACTGCACCACTCAAATATTTGTCATGCAGGAGTGTCAGTGTGTAGCTAAAAATGCTTTTTGCGCTGTGGATTGTACAGATTCCTACTTTTCTTTTTCCTGTATTGCAGACTACTTGTCACATTATACCAGTGGAAGGGTGAAGCTGTGGGCCATTGAGCACTGATTTCTCTCAGTACCACAATTACAGAGACACCTGTGCTAAATAACATTGTGCTGTTCTATTTTGAAAATTACAGGGCTCGGTCCCACTCTAAGATGCGCAGATGTACATCACCTCCCTCTGCAAGCAGCCCTCTTCCCTGAGCGCACACACTAGCTCACACCTCCTCCACAAGTTAGCTCAACCCTTTCTAAGAGATACTGCAGACCTCATAGCTCCACATCCATAAAATTCCTTCATTAGTGTCATATGAATTCCTTCAAGTACTTCTGCTCTTCATGGCAAGTGTATTTTTCACTGAAAAGATCGACAGCAAACATGCACCTCCTCTTTTTCTGCTCAGGTCTCTGGGTTTGACCACTTTCCTTTGCCGTTTGTCTGGTTTTGCACTGCTCAACTCTCTGCCTGTTGTTTCAGGCTGCTACTCAAATTACACATATTCTAGTTATTATTTCCATCATTTAGTATGAATTTTACAGTGATGTTGTTTTTATGCTTCCTTACCCTGCCACATGTGTTAACTATACAGAAACTGTTCTTCTTGTGGAAGAAATTATATACCAAAACTACCCAGTAAAATGCTTGGTTTATGGCACTTATAAAATTAATGCCAAAAATGTATGGTAAAACTTGATTTTTTGACATTAATGGCTAGTTATTTAACTTTGTATGCTCCTGTAGTGCCTGGAAAACAGCACTTAGGTGTTCAGGTATGATCTCGAATCCCACCCAAGGATTGAGAAGTTTAAGGGGTTGCTAAGTGAAGATTAGGGGGACAAAGCACATAGGTTAGTAACACCTGAAATTAATGGAAAGTGGAATAAATATTTGGAATTTTTATTTTTATTTAATGAGTCAAACCCACTAAATATTGTACTGTTTGGATGATCCTTGTGCAGAGCTGGTATACGGCAGCAAGTACTTCTGTTAATCCCCAGCAGCCAAGCTGTACAACCTGTCCTTTGGGAAGAAGGCAGCTCCGCAGAGTCACTGCAGCACCCCTCTCTCTGCCTGAGACGGAGACATGGGATGGACTGATCCTCAGCTTGCCCTTTGTGCTTTTTGTTAGGCGAATGAGCATTTTCTTCGCACTTTCCTCTCTCCCTGTGGTGGTGCAAGGAGACAGGGCTTACATGGTGCTAATCTTGATCCATACTAGCAATCGAGATGCATTTTGATAGAGGGAATAGTCTTACAGAAATCAAGAAGAAACCCAGAGGCCTTATAGACATAAATTAACAGGAACTGTGAAAACAAAACCGTTTCAGTAAATGCATTAAAAAAAGAAGTGTTTTGGGAGCCTCTAAGAAAAAGTGACAAGTCAAATACATATAATTTACCACTTTATAAATTGGTAGACTCCAAGAACACATCACCATCTTATGCAATTTGTGATATGATATTTAGCGTGGATTCTGATTATGAAAGTCTTAGTTAACTGTAGTTGTGGATATTACTGTCCCTCAGCTGTGGTGCAGGGCTCTATGGTGTGCTGTAAGAGGCTTGTTAGTGTGAAGTTTGGAAAATCACAGCCTCTAGAAGAAATGCAGCAATTTGTTAAATATATCATATGTCAGCAGTTAACATTTTAGGGTGAATATTTCAGCTAGAAAAAATATTTTTAAAACTGTTGTTGATATTGTTTACAATATTCCTGAACCTTTAACTCCTCGGTCCAAAGGAACTGACTAGCCTTTGAGAGAGAGATACAGAGCTTATAAGGAATGTATTAGAAAAATTTCGAAGAGACCTTGACATAGCTTGCAGAGATATATATGAGAGTGTCTCACTGGAAATAGAGGGAAAGGGGTTTTATGGAGGTCAGAAACCCTATGTCTGGCTTTGCTGGGTGAAACAGTATTCATTTTTACTTCTGTCATTGTTCCAGGACTAAATATTTCTGGTCTTAAACCTCAGACCAGCTAATTACAGAATAAAAAACCTGCAAGAAACTGTTTGAAGCAATTCATTTGTGTGAGGCTGAAAAAAAGCCAACTGAACTAGATTAGAGGACAAGTGCAGTCATCAAAGTAGCTTCATAAATGCAATTTAAGGTGGGAAGCTCATCTCTGCATAGTATGTCTGAATTATCCACCCATGTGTCTATGAGCAGAAGTTTTATTCCGTAGATACAACATATCAATCGTTTCAGTTCACTTAGGATCAAGGACTGTTCTCCAATTCCTGGACCAAATGGTGCAAAGTGACTTACATCCCTACTGATCATGTTTTTTTCCCTGCAGACTCTTCATGGCCACATTGCATAACATCTGACCCTCTGTGGCTATACGGCATGGTTAGAGGCAGTATTCTCAGTTAAAACGGTATGAAATAATGTGTATCAAGCCACTAAAGCAGCATTTTTATAGCCTGACCCTGAGGATAGCTGTCACGTGTTCCGGGACATAAAATGAGGCCACGTGCATTGATGCTGCAAAGCCTATTGAGATAGCTTTGAGGACTTGTTTGGTCTTCCAAAGGCCAAACGGGTCTTCGTTCACCTAATTTGTCTAATGGCAGTGGTCCTACACTGGGCTATAACCCAAACCTGGAAGGTTTCGACTGAAGGGAGCACTCTTAAAAAAAGGACTTAGGAGTGAACTGGCATGTGTACAGTGTAGACAAGCCCAGGAGCGGTGTTGAGTCAGGGAATTAAGGTATTTAGCACTTTAAAAGCCTTTTCAGAAAAGGAATGTTAAATCTCTTCTCTGCTGTGGGTGGCCCATTCCATGCAGAAAGTATTCTCTATTTTTAGGCAATTTTTTTTGGTACTCACAGGGGCTGTCTCTCATTCACAGAGAATCAATGTTAGTGTCTTTTTCTTTTCTCTGCAATGTGGTAGTTTTCTGAGATACGTGCATTTTAAACAAAAGAAAACATAAATACAGGCAAGACTGTCATCAGTTTAAAGTATTGCATAAGTGGTTAAATTTAATCACAAAGAGACAACCAGCTAATGGTTTTAGTGGAATTCATAAAATCCCATAAAATACTGAAGTTAAATTTTGTCATATAATGTGAATCAGTTATAGGAACCAGTACAGCTTCCTTTTCCCCCTGAATAAATTCTAAACAGTCCTTAGAAAATGAATTACCAGTCTGCAAATCAGGATGACATATTTTTCAGCTATAAAACTAAAACTACTTTCAGACCACTTAGCTCAAAAAAAAAAAAAAAAAAAGACAAAGAAAAAAAAAGAAAAAAAGACAGCAACTTTGTTGTTACTGTGTGGCTGTCAATAGTATTGGATGCTTGGTTGTGGCTCCATTTTAGCAGTTTGACCTTGTTTAGATCAACCTGAATCAAATCGACAGACCTCCCTTACAATTTCCCCACCCCATCACAGGAAGCGCATACCCTGCATGAGTATATCCAGCTGGAGATGTGCCAATAGAAGTAATTACGTGATGAAACTATTTAACTTTGACTAAAATACTCTCACCAGGTTCTTTCAAACCATGTGTCTTATATCTTGTTGAAGCAATTTTATATCATGCCTTTAAAGTACAGTAATGGCCACTTGCATTGACAGAATCCTCGTAAAAGAAGAAGACCGAGACCTTGCTCATGAAGTGCTATTGATTTTCTGAGTTCCTGCTAGAGTTGCCAAAGATACAACACTGTTGTTAGGGAGAGAAGATACTTTGGCCTTCAATATCACAGGAGGGTTCCTGTGTAAGCACAGGCGTCAATGGGTTTCAGTGATAAATAATGCATTTTGGTAATAACTGCCCATATTATTTTGTCAGTTTTGTATGACTCAGCATTTGCTCTTGCCAAGTGTTTCTTTAATGTCACCACCGGCTGCTGAAGTTTGAGCTAATTGTGCTATTTATATTTTAAAGGTCCATTTGCATTATGGCAAAAAGCTAGTTTCAGTTTATCTTAGGCGACGGTTGGTTTGGATCAGATGGAAAACTAAGGACGCCCGCAATGTTCCTCCCTGCAGTATTTCTGAAGGTAGGGCATTGTGAATGAGAGTTTAGTATCATACTCTGGATACATACGTAGCAAGTCTAGTATTTTATCTGTTGTATTCAGATAACAGTTCTGCCAGGTGCATGAGGTGTGAAAGGCGCTTGCACAAGTCTGTGTTAGAGCTGAAACTGGAAAACAGAGAGCATCATCCCAAAGGGCACCGGGGCCGCTTCCCGATGCAGCCAGCCAGGCACTGGGAAGAGTGGGCACAGCCTTTGCTCTGCATAGCTGAGCTGGCATTAAAAGGAAAGCTGATCTCTGCTTGTTTAGGCCTCTCAGGTAGATATTTTTTTTTTTTTTTCCGAGGGAGGGGTTGTACCAGGTTGTGAGGCTGGACCCGAGTCCTTTTCTGCTCCTGGGACAGCTCGGTTGGCTGCCTGCTACCTGGGACAAATTGCATGTGAAAAGTCTTGGGGCACCCTTGGCTTGTGTGCTGCACAGTGGGTTGTTCTTCCAGCTCTCCTGGGTGGGGGAGTCTGTGCCCGCAGACCTTGCTCGTTTGTGTCCTTGGCCTGTTGCAGCCCTGTATCAGAACTACTACCAGTATGATCGCACCAACTGGTGAGCTACCTCACCGCAAACGTTTACAGAGCTCTGTCCTAACGCTGCAAATCCCCATAGTAGCCTCTAAAAGCATAAACTTTTACTTGTAGGCATTACAATTAAACCTTAATGGATTGTGCTTTTGTGACTATCACATTATTGTAGCCAATAGATAATTATTATTTATCAGTAGCAGGGAAAAAAAGGGGCTGGGTAGGAAAATTATAGCTATGATAATTAGTTTTTTATGACATTAACCAATTAATGTAATTTTATGTTTTCCATTTTTAGATTTCGGCAAGGTGGCCTTTATTTTCATTTCTATTCCAATGTTTGAGTCAGTTTAGTCCTTCTGAAAGGCTTGATATTGAGTGCCCTGGAGGGTGCCGTCATCACCAGGCAACAGGGGAGACAATGCTGAAAAGAAATTGCACAACATAATTTCCCCCCACCTTCCCAAATGTGTCCTTGTTCCAAATGACATGAATCAACTTTAAGCCCTATTGCCCCCTTCATTTCCACCCTGAGGCGCCTAGGGGGAGGGAAAAAAACCCCAACGCAAACCCTGAGAAGGGATTATACTGGAAGCAACATTACTCGCCTGTATTCCTGAGTACACAGAAGTCTCTCCTTAGTGGTTTGAATCCAGTGGAGCCTGGATGGCAGGGAAGGGGGAAGAACTAATGTCTCCTCTTCCCATCTCATCGCCAGGTCTGCAGCACTCCAGTGGTGTTGTGCTAATGTGCAACATTTGGCTTGCTCCCGGGGAAGGATTAAGATCGTGGCCACCAGACGTCCAGGCAGGCAAACTGGGCTTTATAAAACTGCATTCTTTGATTTCGGTCATTTTCTTCCAGATCTGAAGACAAAAATGGTTTTACCTGACCCAAGACCACACTGAAATCTAAATGTATTTACAGGAACAGCTTTGCTGAGGGTCTGGCTGCCTCAGTGTCCAGTTTCCAATGGTCACTAGTAGCACAAATCTAGGGAAAGAAAGTAGCGTGGAGCAAGGGTATCATTGACCTTCTCCAAAGTACCCTCACTCTCCAGAAACCTGTGCTTTAGTTCTGCCTCAAAGAGTGAACTTGGTGGCTTTATTAGTAGCCATGGATGTGGTTTTCTTTGTTAATTTCTCCAGTTGTTTTTTTAACCATGTAAATATTAGCATTATAAAGTTCTGCAATGAGGAGTTCTGCAGCTTATTTGCATACTTGCATGAACCATCTCTTTTTGCCTTCTTTTTTTTTTTTTTTTTTTAAATCAAACAGTTGCAAATTTCATTTGATGTCTCCAGGATCTTTTTTAAAAAGGAAGCAAGCAGCTGTTTCCTTTGTGCTTTGATGCTGCCTTCGTACCACTCACAGGTTTACAAACCTCCACTACATTGCACGCCAGTCAGTCTGTTCCCAGGTTGAAGGGCCACCACCAAGGAGTCAGGGCAAGGAGGGATGTAGCTCTGCAGGTGCTGTTGCAGGCATGGCCGTGGCCACGTGGCGCAGGCCTCCTCCGCTCTTTCCCTTGGTGCCTGTGACCACTTTACAGCAGGAAGGCCAGTGCAAAGCCAGGAAGCAGCTACACACCCTTGGGAAGCTGCCTTTGAAGACAGGTTTTTATTACTGATGGTTTGGGTTGTTTTTTTTTTTCTATTCTGTTTTAGGGCAGAGAAGGAACTGCCTGCTTATATATGAGAATGATCTTGATGAATGCGGTAACTAGTTATACGGTGTTTTTTATTTCCTTATAATGTTAGAAAATCAGTATGAATTAGTTCGCAAAAGAAGTTTCTGAAATATCTCAAAGATAGGGACCTTTTTCATCATTTAACTGACTAGAGGAGCATCACTTCCTCCAGTCTTAAGCCCACAGTATGCTTTTCTGCAACAGGTTTCTTTTCCTTCACTGAGAGGACACATATCTGTTAAGAAGTTAACAATAATACGGTAGTAGCAGTGGGTTACACATAACGGAGGGATGGGGAGGAAAACTGGATTTTCCTGTTAATTGTGATTTTGATTTCCCTTGTCTCAAAAGATTTCTGGTTTCTTCTTATTTTCTATGTTTAAACAGCATAAGGCAGAAGTGATCTTTATTGGCATGTATATTTGCCATTTGCCAACCGTCTTTGAAAGTATGCCTCATAAGCAAAACTATAAACAGATTTACTTTTGACAGCAAAGAATATTTTGGCCCATTTTACTGCCTGCAGAATGCCTAGAAAGTTTTAAATTAATGGCAACGAATGCAAGAGAAAAGGAAATCAAAGATCCATTTATTCCCTTAGAAAGAGACCTATTTCCCCTCACCTTTCCATATTTTCTATCTGCTTTGGCTGAGAAAACATTTTAAAATGTTTATAAGCACCAAGAATTTCCCTATCATTTTACACTTAGATCACTAGGAGTGTATAAACTGTGGGACAGGGCAAAGGGGTGGAGATGACCTTTTAAAATAAATCCCTTGTTCTGTGTAAATCACCTTGTACAAAAGAAAAGCAAAAATCAGAGTTTATATTTTTTTGAAATTACGAAGTGCAGTAATACAATGAAAGGATAAATCCTACACTGCTCACAGCTAGGAGAAGTGTTCTGTTTGAGATACGTGTCCAGCTGAGTGCCCGTGGTGTGCAGATGTGTCATCTTGTTTGAGGGAGAAAAGGGCGTTCTGGCTGTGATGTTTTAATATACTGGACTGATTCTTTTATAAGACGTATGATGTAATGATTCTCTGTATTTTTGTCTTTGTTGCTCAAGACTTTTGACTGAACGCCTGCTGCACTACTTAGTTCTCAATGCCAAATATTCAGATGTAATAACTAACTAAATAAATCCCAAACTAGTAAAATCTTTAAATATTAGTGAAATGACTGAGAGTCCTACACAAAGTCCTACATGGCAGACCTCTATTTTGTGTAGGAACCTCTCTAGAACCATGCAGCCCATTCTGAATCTCCTGTGTTCTTAGAGTGTGCGTGTGAATACTATCAGTGGGCACTTCTCTTCACTGCTCTACGTATGCTAAAACGTTGTGTTTCAGTAATTAAACTTGCAGCACCATCTTGGGTCATATTATGCTATATTATCCTTTTAACTTCATTGTGATTGATTTGTGTCAACTTTAACTATACTCATTAGGAATTCAATAAATAAAGATCGATGTTTTTTTATTTCTCCTGCTTCTTTATTGGAAAGAATAGATTGGTTAAATAACACAAGTAATAGTGATGACACGGCTTCCCTCAGTATTTTCTACTCTGAAATAGGTGAAATATTTTCCAAATTATATTAGAACAGTTGTGCTCGTGTTTTCTCGTGTTTTGCTGTTTCTCTATTGTTGATGCTTAACTTAAAGAAACACACAGCACAGATGTTCTCCCAGCATAAAACTTTCCACTAATTTGCACTGAGGACCTCTTGCCAGGAAGATGAATCGCTGGTACCACGTCCATTTCTGTACTTATTTCATATATGGGGTATCTATTATCTCATTGAATGGGAATTGCACCTCTGGGCAGCGGGGATGTAACCCAACAAACAGGCATGCTACTGAGCTGCTGAGCATCTCCTAATGTCTAGATTTAGAGCTGAAAAATGCAGCTAACTCCTTTCTCTGACACGGAGGAAACTGATCCTATCAATGGCCACCTGGAAAATGACAGTATTGGTTTTGTTTTTATCATCTGCACACTTTCTCGTGAGTGTAGAGACCTGTGATAGCCATCATGTTCTGTCTTGACCGTGTTCTGCCTTAGTAGGCTTGCATTATAAGGGCTTCTGCAACAGGAAAAAAAAAATAATACAAGAAATCACTGAAAGCAAAGTCTGGAGCCATGTGGACTTGCCAGAAGTTGAGTACATTGTGGACAGTTTAGAATCCCAGCCCTTGTTCTGGAGGTGGGTCTCATTGCTGGTACAGTACTAACACACAGCTGTTGAGCTCACATTGACAGCAGTGTAAGATCTCTGCATCTAAGCAGAACAGCATACTAAAGTTCAGATCCATCACACAGTTCTGAGAGTAAAATTTTATCCCCACAGTGTATGTATAGTAAAATACTAATGCAAAATTCACTAGGAAGTAGGTCGAAGTGTCAGACCGGTTATTATCAGTAACCTGTTTCTCATAAAAACATAGTGAAGAAAAAACCATCTTGTTCCTAAGATTTATAGCAACTTGACTCCATATGACAGGTGATTGAAAGATTCCCTGCCATGCATATTACACTTTGGGTGGTGACCCCTCAGTATATATCTCCATTTAAGTCCTTCAGTACTGTGCTGAATGGAAGTGGAGTGGCCAGATGCTGTAAGCTTCTTTTTTTATGAAAATCTTTCATCCGGACATTTAGCACAAAGTACATTCATAAGATTACTTGAGTGCCCTGTCCTTGAACATGAATCCAAGCATTGAAAAGGATCAAAAATCAAGTCTTTGCTAAGAAAAGCTAGTACATTCACAAGCCACAGTCTTATGTATCCTGAGTAGCAGGAGTCGATCTCTTTGCCACGCTGTATTCATTCAGAATTCTAAGTTCTGGTATAGAAACTAAGCAGCTTTCTGGAATAGCTTGTATCTGTTTGCCAATGGCTTTATGATCCATGTTTAAATAGGTTATAAATCCTTCACAGGAATTATATAGATGTGCCTTACTTTGCTTTTCTAAGCTGTTTGTTTTTGCTGTTACTTTACTTGTCCCTTTATCTGTCCAGAATGCTGCTGGACTATGCGCATTTCCCCCGCGTAGTTTCCGTTTAGCCACCCCAAGTACGTGTGCTGTAAGGCACAACGGTTTGAACGAACACGGCGGGCTTTGCAGAACACCCAGCTCGTGGTCCCGTTACAGCCTGGGGGTAATCTGTGTCCCTCGGAGAGCAGGGTCCATTCTTTGAAGGTTTTTGTTTGGGGTGCACACAACAGCCTTTCTGATCATCATTGGTGCCACGGAGGCGCTGCTGTCAGCGCTGTGTCTCCTGTCCGTGGAGGCAGGCTTGGTGGATTGCTTTTCTTGCATCTCTGCGCTGCGCGCTCTGGCTCCCGGGCTGCTACGGCTGTATTTCCTCTTCACGTGCCATCCGTCACGCAGGTCCCAGCGCACCTTCTTCATGGTCTCTGATGCAAAGGTAGCCCCAGCTTAAATGAGGTCTGTGATTTGCTTCTGCTCCCTTATTGTGCATAATCTTTTCCTTCTTCTTTTTCCCGCTTGAAGCCTCCTAGGAGGTTTCTCCTGGGCATACTGCATCGAAAATCTTCGTTCTGCAGAAGTCAAACTAGCTGGACTTGATGTTGGCACAACTGAGACTATTGATCTGAGCATCTTTCAGTTTGAAAATGTGCTCCCCTGCCTCGTGGTGGACAGGGAGCCCTCTCTAGCGTGTGCCGTGTCCGCCCCAGTTGCTGGCAGTGTGAATCCTGATCTAAACTTTGTGGACACATTTGATCCGTAACATTTGTAAAAAGTTCCGGAGGCTTATTAAAAAGCCTTCTGTGTTAATTCTGTCTTTGTATGGTCAACCTCGGAGACTAGGGCATACCCGAACTGAGCAAATTAAGGGAATTCTTAATCGAGGCATAAAAATGCGAGACCCAAATCTTAGAGCAACAAAATTACTGCTTTTAAAACCTTAATCTATTTTACTTCTATTATTGAAGCAAAACTGTAAAGACACAATATAGATTAATTCTATGATTTTTATAGCCACAATTTTATTATAAGTTTTTATATTTTTTTAGATAAGGAAGTTATTTAAATTCTGCAGGCCTCGTCTTGTAGCCTTCATTCAGGTAGGTCTCCTTTTGACAGTCTCTGCTGTGGCATAAAAACTAAACTAAGCTTTTTAGCTTTTGTTGAGACAAATACACAGTCCTCATTTTTACTTCTAGTCTGATGTATTTTAAAAGAAAAAGTTGAGCCGAGCAGCCAAGTGATTTGAAAATTAAGATTACAGCAATGTTTTGGGTACTATATTATACTACTTTCAATTTGGACAGTCTTCCCTTGGGAAGAAGTGGGAGTGGAATAGTTCTGGCTAATTCTCTAGCCTGCAATATATATATTTTATCCTGGTTTCAGTGTATGAGGTTCTTTCATTCCTGTTGTTCTTTGGTCTAATTGTGGCCAATAAGCTGGCCATCAGTTCCACTTCATTACCTAGCTAGCTGAATCTGATGAGATACTTGAGAGCCACACATGTCCTGCTTGGTAGCTTATGATCAGTTATTTTATTTTTTAAATATTTTTTACCTGATGCTTGGAAAAGGTGGAGTAAAGAAAAAAAACATTACATGAATCGTAAGGGGAAGAATTTTTTTTTTAAGCTATAGAAATGAATAAGAATAGGTATTTTATAGATTTATAATAATAATATTTAAATTAAATTTAAACATTTTATTATAATTTAATTTATATTTTTAATATTTCTAATTCATAATTAATAATAGGCATGATTATAATTTATATAATTTATATATTATTGTCTATATAGAATATATAATATATAATTTATAAATTATAGTTTATAGTAATAATTAAAATATCAAAATAAATTTAAATAAAATTTAAATTTTAAGATATAATAATAAATCTATAAACATGATTTTATAGATTTATAATAATAGAAGTATTTTAGAAGATACTTCTAGTGTGAGAATAAGGCAAATAAAAGGATATGGAGGAGGCAAATTCTGCTGTAAGAGGTGAGCAGTTAATTGCTGAAGTGCTTTTTTAATACATGTGGTATATTTCATGTGTTCTTTATCACTTAGCATTATTAGGTATGAATATAGCTTTGGGCAAGCATATGTCCATTTTGGCCCCAGACTGCAATCATTATTCTGGAAACTTCACTCTCTTAAACATCTTCCCACACGGTTTTTGGTTCTCTCCTGTCCTGGAAGTGGCTGCAGTAGCTCTTTAGTCTGCTGTATTAGCCACCTGTGAAGGGAAGGGATGTAGGGATGGTTGTACTGGTGTAGCCCAAAGGTTGGTTACACTGGTAATCTGCCTCTGGTTAATACAGAAGCTTAGTTGGAGTAAAAAAAAAACTGTATTGCAGGTGCAATCTGACCCAGCTATTTCCTCCGCTTTCCAGTGATCAATGTTAAAGGTTTCCTGACATGAAGATTGTGGATTTGTCTAATCCCGCTCTGAGCCCATTTAAACTTCTGGCCTCATGTACGTTGTGTGGGAAGGAGTTCCATGGGCTGCTCACGCATGCAGGGGAAGGTGCGCACCTATGCTTGGTTTTCTCTCCTGTCTGGTTATTTCTATGCATAAATTTTATTCTTCTATAAGGAGAAACAGTGAGCCATCATTCCCTGATTAATCTTGTCATCGTCCTTTTTATCTTTTCTGTTTCTTTTATGTTCTCCTGATGTGGGATGACAGTACCCTGCAGGTAGTGTTCAAAACGTGGGTGCGTGATGGGTTTACATAGCATCGTGCCAATGTTTTCTGTTGTGTTCTATGATGGACGTCGAGCATCGAGATAGTGTTTTCCGCAGACTCTGCAGTGGGTTCAGCACCATCATTTCCCCCCTATAGATGCTGGTTTGTACTTAGCAGCATTATCATCTGCTATTTGGCTGCCCTGTCACTTGGGACTGTGAGGTGAAACGGAAAGTTGACACGAGCAGTGTTCAACTTTGGCATTGTATTTAGATATTTTTAGTACCGGTTATAAACCAAATTTCTTCCCACCATTTTCATCATATTCTATCTGCTGGCACAAATGGACGCCACCAGTGATGGATTCTGTGAACCACTGCAACATAGGATCTTTGGGGTTTCATCTTCTCCCAGCCTGTCTTCACACTCCCTTTATTTCTTACTGGTGCCCATTCACTACCCAGATCTCCTGACAAGAACTCCTTATTTCATTTGCTCAGGAAGTTATACTTCTAAGAAAATTGGAATGCACATTCCAATATATTAAATATGTCTTTAAATCGGCCTTAAGTTTTATTTCTTTTTGTTTTCCCCTTTTGAAACAGAAGATTGATACTGTTATTCATTGGTTTCAGGCAAAGTCTTTGGCCAAAATCCTGATTTCTTGTCCCCCCAAATGACTGCTGTTTCTATGTATTTGTATTTTGGAACCTATTATTTATTTTCATGATCCATCACAAAGATGAACAGCGGTATGAGTTTTTAAAAAATATAGGCATTGTTACCTGTGGCAGATGCTTACTAATGTTAATTTTGTTATCATTTCATCAAGTGGTTTGATTATAATGCGTTGCCTGACAGCATGGCTATCTTAAAAAATGTCTCCACAGTTTTTCCAGCATTTTTTTTCTCCATGTATTTTTAGTGTCTTCATTGCCACAAAAGTATAGGACTCTAAGTTCTGAATTTCAAGTGTTTTGTAATGTGCTGTTGATAACAATGGAAAACATGTTTCATTCTACTGTTGCTTGCTATTTTATTTTTTATTATGCTTATAGATGGCAAGTGAAGGGTTCTCATTGTATCCTTTCCCCCCCCCCCCCCCAAGTTTCACCTATTTTCTTCTTAAGATTGTTTTAATGTTTGTCTTTTTATTTTCGATTTAACAAATGAGGTGGTGCTTTTTCAAAGCAGGAGAGAAATACTGGATTTATATTTTTCCCAGAATCAATGAAAAATTTCCTGTAAGAAAAAAATGACTTGTCTAGGGGGAAAAATCTTGCTAAGCAACATTCTGCGCCTCTCTTTCCTCTAGTAGGTATGCTATATTAAACTGCACATTGAATGCTTTCTCTACTAATTTCTGTTATTTTTCTTCCTATAGAGAGACTTATATCTTCCAGCATTCACCCAGAGTTTATAAGAATGCTGAGTTGTCATGCAAGAGTTTTACCTCACACTAGGGAGATATTAGTTGATAACATCTACCTTGTTTAGATTTATTGCTTTAGCATATTTCATGCTAAAAATATTTTTTTGCCATCTGCTAAGATTAGCGCTCTAGTGGTAATAAATTTACTTACCCAGTTACTGTGGTGTAGTTTGGAACCATCTTACATTTTATTTGGCCTAATTGAAAATAGGATAAGATAAATGATGCACTTTGAATTGCTCTCTCAGATGTACCATTGTTCATTACTTCAACAAGGGATGAGCACATCTGATTGTAATTTCAATTGTTAAGTAAAACAAAAGTTTCCATGGTGAAAATATGGTACCAACAGCTGTAATTGTCTAAGGGTTACTTGTGAAAATCTCAATATTGTTTTAGTAATAAATGCAGAATTGTTTTTCATTTACACACTTGTTTATCCTCAAACCCTAATGGAAAAGGGGTGAAGTCAAAAAACAGGCTCAGGAATTCATGCACTGCATGGAATATGATATCCAAGCTTAAAATAACTATGCTTAAAGAAATATCTGCATATTAAAATAAGGAATATTTCAATAGTGATTACTATTGCAAAAAAATCCACCCAAGTGAACAACAGTTTGTGCCACCACATTATAAATTTTGATTCAATTAGACAGTGTTCATCATATAGTACATTTTGGTTTTGTGTCTGGATTCTCACGGGATATACACAGTACTGACATCTCTGACGTTTGCCTTCCAAATTCTTAAAACAGCAGCATCTTTGTGAAAGTTACTTTTTCCTTTAATATTCTATTGATATAAAATCTCAATAGTAAAGTACTAAAGAAACCTACGTGAGTTGAAGGTGTTGACTGCCTGATACCAGGCAAATGGTATGGGCAGAAACAAGAGTCAGTGTAAACCATTCTATCTGCCTAGGATTTCTGCCAGTTTAATTTGTGGTCTCGTCATTGCGTTTTTGTAAGTTTATAAATATTTCTTTTTTGTGTTCCATAGGCAGACGACGATACCTTCCTTTATGGTATGTGAAAATACAGTCTGTAAATTATGTGCTTTGCTTCAGAGTTTGCTGTGAGTTTAGGATAAACAAGTATATTAGTACATAAAATGTTTACAATGGGAGATATTGACGATACAGTCAAAATAATTGAAAATGAGAAATTACGTAATGCTAGGTATTTTTTCCTAAGAAAATACAGGTGTGAATTTTTTGTTGATGATATTTGGTTTTAACTTTACAGTAACATAAGGCCATATCCTGTTTCATTCACTCATTCATGAAATTAATTCCGTTGACTTGCTTATATAAATAAGGTCAGCAAGTCTCGGTCCCTAAGTAATCCACAGATCTGGATTTTTCTTTCAAAGCGTTAGCATATCTTCAGGCTTACACAGAAGTGGAAGTGTCTCTGGGATATCCTGTTTGGAACACAGTTCCTTACAAAGCTTTTGTCACCCTGTGAGTAAAGTCATATCTAGTCTTTAAGAAATGTGATGGAGCTCTAGAGTTTTCATCTCTTAGTTCATAATAAATTCTTTGACTGATGACCAAGTTCTGATTGTGCTTACCCTTACTGAGGGAAAACTCCCGTTGGCTTCAGTCAGCCTTTTGCCCAAGATGAGATTGCTCATCTGCAGCATCTCAGCCCTGGCTAGTATTTTTGCTGCTGAGTTTTAAACCCCTGAAAACAAGGGTTTGTAATGGAAGTGCCGACACAACCTTAACGAGAGGGTTGTGAATGGCTGTGCTCTAATGCTGTACATTGCCACTGTTACTGTGTTGCTGTTATCCATTTCTAGTGTCTGTTACAGAAATTGGTATTGTACCTAAAACAATTGCTGTTATTAACAGGTTAAGCTGCTGGGATGTTAAAATAAAGGCTGCCCAGCTTTAGTGCATTTTGTTGTAATCATCTCCCAGATGCCTTGTCGGAAATCAATTCAAGTTCAAAACTGGCTAGAATTGGGAGGTCAAGGCTTCTGCAGACTAAATATTTTATCTTCTGCTCATGTCTGGAGCTTTTAAAGATGTGTATTGGGGGCTCTTTTCTCATATCCCATCTGGACAAAGATGATTGGCTTTGCCATTTTGCCCAGGTTAGGACAAGGTTAAAATCAATTATAATCAATTATTAAGAGTCTTCTGTGGCTGCACAGCTTAAAAGGGGATTTTTAAAGTTGCTCAGTTCTGAAACAAGAATATCTTAGTTGCTAGTGTAGATGTCATTATTCTGGGATGTCAGATGTAAATCTTATCTGCACCAGTAAGAAATACACAGAATTCCTTCATAGTCTTCTTGTCCTGTGCATTTTGGAACAAACAGCAGTACCTAAAAAAAGAAACCAGGGGTGTAGGGAGGACAGTTGCATTGTGTTAAAAAATCTAGCTGTCATTTCCATGTAGCTAAATGAGAGGGAGCTATTTATAATTTGGAGAAGACAGGTGTTTTTTTCCCCAGAAATGTATTCAGCTTACTCTGGTCTTCAGAACTCAGATGCTAATTTTCTAGTATGTTTTGGGGACTCCGTGCTTTTATCTTAAAATACAATGGTATTTATGTATTATAATTCACTTTGTTTGCCCGATGTGCTTGAATATACAAGATTTTTGCCTCTCCCTGGGAATGAATCAGTCATTTTGTTTGAAATAACTTTTGATGTTAGGTACCATTTTTCTCATACAAATCACATTCAGCATTATTCTCACAGGTTTGGAGTGAATGAGTGAACGTGCCTCTTTGTCCCTCATCACAAAAAAATGTTTTGCTGCATTTGAACATAATATTTATACTTCCAATCTACATTTAAGAAAATTAAGAGTTAAGAATTGCAGCCTGAATTTTGGAAGAAGACAGGGCCTCTTGTAAGGTCAAGGAGGGAGGATGGATACTCTGCTGAAAGTTAGACCTGCACACAGGAAGCCTGGGTTTACTTGTTTAATTCTTCATTAATCGTTTCTTAAGAAATCTGTCAGAGTGATGCCAGTCAGCTCAGGAGCCCCAGTTGCCTTTTTTTAGTACTGGGATAATTTTGCTTACTTTTGTTTTAGGGAGTGAAGGGTATGACTGTGCATACCATACAGTATAATATGATGTAATGTAATACATAAGCAAGCCTGATACGCAGTTAGTCTGGCGTGGAAGCCACACAGTTCTGTGTGTTGTGTCATGACTGAATTTAGCCTTGCTTGTCATGTCCAAGTCTGGAGAGAAAGTGAACGTCAGAGCTGAATTTGGTTGCCAAAAGACTTTGGTTCTGAGCTGGCTACGAGACCAGCAGAATTGACTGGGATTTGTAAGGCAGACTGGGATCTTCAAAACATGAATCTTTAAAACTTTTTTGAGCTTCAGACATTTTCTCTGTTACTTTGCTTTTCCTAGGCATCTGCGTTTCATGCTCAGAGGCAAGTGATAGTTTGTAGGTAGACTTGTTGAAAAACTTCAGCAAAGGATGTTCTCGCATAGCTTATGTTGTGAGGTCTCAGGAGGGCTCTAGTTCTTACAGAATTTCCAGATTGCTGCCAGAAGCAAAGTTGACCTGATTCTCCTCTCTGTGTGTTTTGAAAAATGTCATATATTTCAGTTGTCATTGGTGCATGTGTTTCTGAATCTGGAATATTTTAAGAGGAATCAGAATCTGGCGTAAAGATCAGCTTCAACAATGAAACTAGATTAGCCACTTGTTGACATGAAATACAATGCTTCAGATTTTGAAAATGTTTTCCTAATGTGGGAAAAACACTAAATAACTGTAGGATTATAAAAATGGTCAGACATTCCAAAATTTTTAAATATTTTCATGAACATAGGCATTGATAAATACGATCTTAAAATGGTCATTTTTGTGGTGTTGCTAGAGTTGCACTCATTTTCCTGAGGATTTTGTAGTGAACGTGAGATTTGAAAAACATGTGTAGGGACACTTTGCTGAAAAGTAGATATCTAATAAAAAGAAAAGCAGAATAAATTAGCGTTGATTTTTTTTCTTTGTACTGCATCTCCACATGAAATCACTGAGTATTTCACAAATTTTAAAGAAAAGTTTAACTCTTCTCTGGATATGACGTTCAGAATATCTTGTCACCCACCTCCAAGCATTTATATGCTTGTTATCAAAATAGGCTAGCAGTTTCTTGGAGTTTCATAAAAAGTCACATAGTTTAAATATTTCTATGCACACTTATACATTTACAGAAAATAAATGTGTTTAAGTGTAAGTGGAAGAAGTTAATACCCATTATCAGAGTAATGCTGGACTGCTATGATAACACTACAGGTTTTTTTGCTCGTTCTCTGTACAAGCTTCTGAATCCAAGGGTCGAGTTAAAGCATTGCTTCTGCAGCTGATAGGGGAGGAAGCTTCGTTCTGGCCCTGGAAGGTCAAGCAAAGGATAGTTTGTAGCTTTGCTAAATATAGGTGTAACGCAAAGACTTCTGTAAAGGTACAAAAGGCTAAGTGGATATATCCTGATGGGTGAAGGCATCATTGCCACTGTGTGATGGGACATCACTCTTCAGTTCAGAAAGGTACCTGTAGTGAAAAGACTTGCATCGTGGGCCTTTGCTCCAAGCACTATGCTCCTTGCAATTCCATAAATGATTCAGAAAGCATGTTAATAAAGCATTTGAGAACAACAGAGATACTGAACTCTTCATTCTCTTGTTCCCCAAGCACATATTTATGCTTGTAAATAGGTACATGAAAGACTTGGAATTCAAGGTTTATCGTAATATATTTACATTGTGATTTATAAGACTGCAAAAGCATTGTAATAGGAGTTTACCTACTAACAGTATTTGTAAAAGCCAGTTATTAATAGCTTATAAAGTGAATCAGGGTCCTTTTTTGTCCCAGTAATTTATTTCACATACAGGTTTATATCCATTCTCAATTTCATTTTCATTTGATAGAACAAGAAGTATAAAATATAATTGGCAGTAAGTGTACGCCTGGCTATGCAACAACTGTGTGCTAAAATGCATCAATAGACCCTTCCTTTTCAGGGAACACCCCTAAAACTGACACATTTTGGTGGCCTTCTGGACTGGTGGTGCTTAGGAGAGGAGAGGTACGTAAAGAATGGGTGTGCTTGGCTAGTGTTTGAAAGTACAGTGTTTTTATTGGAGACAGGAACCCCATTTCCCTTTCCTTGGAAGGTTCAGGGGAACCTATCGTTTGGCTAATGACACGCATGGCACTGTATGCCTGGATAGTTCGGAGAGAGATGAAAAGTTCCTATTTATCCTGCGCAGTGAAAATACAAGTCTGGAGATCGCATGTGTTTCTAATTTCAGTGCACTTTTATTTCAGTTATTTAGATGGATAGAGGCATCAAGCCAGAGTTTCCCCAACAACAACAAAGGTCTTATACTGTCCAAACAGACTGCATTCCTGAACCCACTGGTCATGCCACCTAAAAAGGTTTAAAGATTCAGCATGGTCTGTTTAAACAAAACAGCTATGTTATTCATTTCAACCTTGCTCATAGGCACCAATGTTTATGTTGTTGAAGTTAAGTTTTAAAGTGAGCAGAAAATGTTGGTGGAAAGCTTTGGCTCTGCACTTACTCAGAAAAGGAAGGATGTTTACCATACTAGGGACTGAGAAAACGAACAAAGTCCCTTATCATAGCATTTAAAAATGCCACGGTTAGGAAACACAAACATTTACTCTTTCAGTTTCCCTTCGCTTTTTTCCTTTTACACTTCATTGATCACTGCTGATTTTTGTTGTTAAGTACAATGCTGTACACACTCATTAACAAGTCCAAGCCAAGCCTGACTGCTTTCACTGGAGACCCAAACCAGAACGCTGGGAGAAGTTCATGAACTCTCCCAGCAAGTATGGAGCCCATTTCAGCAAACCTGGAACTGAAACTCTGTTTGTACTGTGTTTTGCCATGAAACTAGGTAGTTTCTAGCAGACAATGAATGAATGAAACTCCATCATTTGTGATTGGTAGGGATTTTGCAAAGTGCTCATAAGGAACTGCTGCAAAGCCTTTGTAATCACAGATAGCATTCCTTGGTCTTTCATTCTGGCACTCCGAGATTTATTTCTGATTCAGACTTGCAGCCCTGAGTGAGCTGGGGCTGAGCATCTGCAGAGGGGGGAGTTCTTGAAGATGGGAATTTCCCTTCTGCTTGATGTTTGGAGGGGAGCTGAAGGCTTTAACAGGGTAGTATTTTCTCCAGGAGACAATACAAATGGGCAATGGAAAATTGCCGGTAGCTGCTTGGCTGTAAAACTTAAGAGAAACTTTGTAGATCTCTTTACGGGGAAAGGGGGTGTATTTTCTTAGTTTTCCTTACAAAAAATTCTTAGAAGCTGAAAGTTAAAATCTGTATTCTTTCCCTTCCACCCCCTCTCATGTGAGCATACTGGTTTATTATTACAAGGTTACTCAGGCATGCTGGCCTATTGGCATTGAATATTTAGTACAGACAAAAAGGAGCTAAGTCTTTTTTTCTTTGGAAAAACAACTCAGACTTCATAGAGATTTGCATAGATTTTGTAAATACGTATTAGATTAAGAGGATATATTGCCATCCCAGTTGCTTAGATTTTGAGCCTGTGAACTTTAGCACAAGAATACTTCATGAACAATTCCATCTATTTTCTGTAAAAGCGCTCTTGATGAATGTTGGGATTCAGTAAGACTAGAGCTCTTAAAATACAACTCCTTTAAAACCTAGTATTAGTGTAATAACTTGCATTTACATAGTATTTCATATCAGCAAATTTTGAAGTATGATATTTAGGGGACTCACAGCATGCAAGGTAGGTAGCACAATACAGTAGAGAGTAATAGATTGAATGATGAACTCAACGGTGACCAATACCTGTTGGTACTGGAGTGGGTGTAATGGAAAGCAGCACATAGATCTCATTCTGCTCCTATATGTGTGTACGAGTCAGGAGTCATCCCAGCGATGGCCTGACCGGAGGGCTGTTACGGCAAGTGGTTCTGAGTCAGGGTTAACAGCACGGCAGAGAACCAACAGCGTGCTTGGAGACACAGCTTGGCAGTTCTTCCAGGTGCCACCTTTGCCCACCCCTGGGCTCTGGTTGCCGCAGGGCTTTGGGTGGGAGAGCTCCACAGGAACTGAACCAGCTCATGCCCCGTGGCACCACCTTTTGGTCCCTGTCAGAGCCATAAGACTGCTTTCTGTCTTCAGAAAGCAACCTGAGCTTGAAGTGTGAGGATGATCTGCCCTTCCGCAGCGAGTATGCAGCCACTGTGTTACTGAAAGGAGCATGTAAAAGATAAAGTTTCCACAAGAGTGTCTGCATTACTGTGGGCTGCTTTGTTTCACGCAGTTTCAAGCCTCATGCCTACTTTTGCAAGTATTTTCTCAGGGGCGTGTTGAAGTCATGCCTGCAAGGCTTATTATTATTTTTTAATATTTGTCAGTTCAGGGTGGTGGAAATCAGGAAATAAGTATAAGAAAAAAAGGTGATGAAGGAAAAAATGGGGAGAATGAAGCTTTGCCTGGATTTTTCTTTCCCTCTTTTCCAGTAGTTAAAAAAACGTTGCAGGGATTTTCGTTGCAGATGATGACTTTCAAGAAACAAAGGAGGTGAGCAAAGATGACGGTGTTTCCGTGCAGATTTATCCAGCCTAGTCTGAGCCTAGACAGCAAACTCCGACTATGTCAACATCACACTCCCAGCTTTCCCTGTCTGCAGTTCCCCTATTGCTTCCTTCCCCCAAAATTACTTTTGTGTCACGTAAGTGGTTAAATTCACAGCAAAATCAAGGATTTAGTTTTAAAGGTATTTTGGTATCGGCAAATGCGGATAGTTTCATGTTAGGTATTAAAAAAATGAACGAGCACCTAATTACTGTTGATTTCAGAGTCAGTTAGGTATTTTTGAAAATCACAATAGGCCCCAGGAGGCTATCTTTCTCCTGAGCCCCAGTGCGCAGCATTTTCTATTGTTTAGCTCTCTCAAGATAGAAAGCCAATCAGAAGGGAAAAATAGCATAAGGACTGCGAGGGAGCGTAGGCTATCTGAGTCTGGCTGATTCAGATCTTGCATGTAAATCTGCTCCCAAGTGACTTTTTGAGGTTCAGTCACACTTTGATCTTTAACTCTCATCTTCTTTGTGATGTAGCTATTTCAATTTCATTAATTAGACCAATAGTAATTCTTGCTCCTGCAGTAAAATAAATAAGCAAAAATAAGCTATCCAACCTTCTGCTGGATTGACACCTGGCTGTTTAAAATACTCACAAAATCAAATAGAATAGAAAGTAATTACATTGCATTAAACTGATATCCACAGTCTCTCAACAAGTTTCTTTATGTCCATCTATAACATTTTTATAAGTGTATTAGAAGTCCTTTCTCTCTACGCAGAGCTTTCTCGCAACTCTGTTAATTCTTATGTGAACACCTCCTTCATCATACTTGTTAATAATATCAACAGCCTTTTATGAAATTTGTTCTTTATCCGGTACTCTGAGACAAGTCAATCCTCAGGTTTCTAGAGTGAGTACACAATGAAAGCTTTATTTTGTTTAGCATTTCCTTATTTTATACATTTGAAGGAGTAAAAGTTTTAAGCGCAGAAAATGGTTTCACTTGAATTTACAGTCATGTTCTGGTTGAAACTATAGACTGCATTTTTAACTACATTGATGTGATGTCTGAAACAACGTCATCTTTAATCACAAGATCATAAACTCCATCTATATTTTCTTTCTATATATCCTTCATACAAAGCTTCACATCAGTGGTTGAGTACAGATTGTTTGTCACAAGAAGAAACAGAGGGATTTGGAATAATGTTCTGTTGGGCAGAGAGTGAGCAACAAAGAAAGAGCCAGATAACTGGTCAGGGCAGCAAAAATGAGAGTGGTGCATCTCAGGTGCACGAAGACAGGGTACCAAAATAGAGGGGTGTCAGCTGTGTGTGTGGGCAGTGAAATTGTCCAACAGAGAATTTGTGAAAACATATCTAATATTTCTTTAAAATCATAACCACCCATGTGTATGTAGAATGGATTTCATCATAGTGTAAATAAGAATATGAAAAGTGCAGAGTTCTTGTCCAAACTCACTTCTTCCTGACCAAACATGTTATCTTTCATTGAGGTGTGTGGTCTAGGCAATGTATCTGGCCATTGCTGCAATGCCTGCTGGGCCCATTTTCTTTTTCATATCCTAGAGATTAGTAAGGTTAGTGCTAAATGGCCCTGACTCGAGTGTGATGCTAGCCACGAGCATCTGGTGGCAAGTCTAAGACAACTGGGCTGAGTACAGAGCTGTGAACAGCTATTCAGTCGTGTCCTCTGCCATGATTTTCAGCACCAGAGTCTGAGCAATTTGTGTAGTCTGACATACTGCAGCTTTCTTCCACCATCTGCAGTGCCTGCTCTATGAGAAACAGATCTTTCCCTGTGACCTAAATATTCTCTAACAATACCTTCAGCCAGTTTCTCCAGAGGACCCAAAAGTCAGTCTCTGTAGCAAGAGTCTCTGTCCATCAAAGACAAGAACTTTTTTCTTCTTTTTTTTTCACAGTCCTCATCTTCACGTGCAGGTGATTGAGTCCTCCTGTAACTGAGCTTGGCTTGATTCAACAACAGCATGACAATGACAATGTGGTTGAGTTCTAGTATAGCATTATGCTTTTTCCAGGCACAACATTTCCTCTGTAATAATAGGTTTTCTAGAAACAAAACTGAATAATGTAACTGTTAATAATATATTCTTGCAACTCCTCTTTAAATGAAGTCATAAGAAATGTGAGAGAATCTAAGGACATCGTATCTGTTCTTTTCATAAAATCTATGCTGATATGACTACTAAAAATGGAATTTTCACTGTTTATATGTGGGCAGGTGGTATTATTATTAAGTAATAGACATGTCAGAATTTGGTTTCCTGATTAAAACCCGGTAAATGACTCTTTTAATTTCTTTTATGCTTTTTTGTTATGATTATTGGAACAGGTTTTGTGGCATTTTTCATCTTGGGAGGAGCTGGAAGTGCCAAATCAGTTTTTTGAATCATGTTCAAGAATAGGACAGTGGTGTTGGTGAAAGGAGGATATCTTGCTTTGAGTTCTTAGTGATGATGAAACCAGTGATAGCAGCCACATGCTTCAGTGTTGGAGCCTTTGTCCTGACTTTCTTTGATACTTTCGTCGTCACCTCTTAGTGGTGGTTTGGTACATCTTCAGCCAGCCAGCAAGTACGTTGCTTCAATGTCATCTTTAACTGCCTGACAGCACTTTCCCAGGCTGCACTGATCATATTTACATTGATTAATATGTTGTGCTGAATAATGAACGCTCAAAAAACTTTGTATAACTGAATTGCCTCTGCAAATGACAATTCCTCATTGCGACTTGTGGACCTAGAGCCGTTACCGATGCATCAGGCCATTCCTGCCTTTACACTCGGAAGAGTAGTCCTGAGCAAAGTCACCTCATCTGAAATCAGCATCTTGTGCAACACAGGGCAGAATTTGGCTTTAAATCTGTGTTTGTGTTGGAGGAAAGTTTAAATTGGGGACAAACTGCCTGAGGGAGGAGGACTAAGGTGATGTCAGATGAAATTGTGGTTAGAGGAGGCCCACTCTGCTGTAGTTGTTTTCTTCTCCATGGAAAGACTACAATTAGTGTCGTCCTCTGCTGAATGTAAAGATGATAATGTCCTTGTCCCTTTTATATCAGGAGTTATCAACAGCAAATGGCCATCCTCACAAGAATTATGGACCTTCATCCTGGTGTTTGAACTGTGCGTTTAGTCAGAAGGTACCTCTAGAAAACTAGGACATTTTTCATATTCTGATTCTTACTCTGCCTGTAATGAAAGGGGATTGCATCGAGTTTGCTAACCTCTGTTTCTAGGTGCATAATTTGATGAATAATGCTGCATGTAACCTTTAGCTAGCCCCCCTACAAGTAAGTGTTGGGCATTTGGGCTGAAACAAAAAATATATGTGAAGTTGTCATTGGGGAGACTGAACGGTCCAGTTCATTATTCAGATATAACTTGCATCCCACAGTTCTGTTGCTCAGATATGACCCTGTATCATGTCCTGGTCACTTTATGTGTTTATCAAAGGCCTAAAAGGACCTGTAACCAATAGGCTATCTTTTAGCAAGATCTTCTTTTATCTAGATTAGATTTCTGGTTTTTCTCTTGGATTAGCTGGGAGTCACTGCAGGGCTGCAGCAGAGAGTTCTACAGCCTTGAAGATCAGAGTCGTCCCCAGTCAGGCAGTGGGAGATGCCCCGGACCCCGACACAGTTACTAAACAGGAGTGACTGTAATCTCAGGAACGGAGCCCTCATCTGGGGTTCAGGATGCTGCTCCTGCTGCTGTCCTACTAACAGGCTGTGGGAAGGGCAAGTCTTTTCTCATCTCACTTTCCCCATATTCTAAAAGTGCTTCAGAAGCATTCGGGGACCTGCCGGAACGAGGTATGGTTATTAAAGGTTTACAGGTGAAACTATCTATCTTGATTTTTCCCCCTTATCCACTGGGGTGGACAAATTGGATCTTTTGTCTCATTTTGGGGGTGGGGTGGGGGAAGTCTAGTTTACTACATTTCACAACAGGCTGAGGAAATTATCTTCCTACTTCTGCTGTGTCTGGGATTCTGCTTGAGTTGGTCTCGGTATGATACAGGCAACTGGTGAAGATTTCAGCTCTGTAGCGCTGCATTGCCTTCCTTCCGAATAAAAAAAAAAATTACTTGCAAAAACTTGCACGCTGTTCACATTTTTGTATGTTTATATATTCTGTGTGAAGCATGATGCAGCAGCTAAGTCAAATAAATTTGAAGAAAATATAGTTTCCTTAAAAAAATCAAAAAAATCCCCCAAACCCGAAATGCAGCACCCATGCAAAGGTTCTGGTGCTACGGAACTACTGTTTGGGTCTGCTGTGAACAGGGATCAAGGGCATTAGCCATCACAGTGGGGCATGAAATCCATCACTTCTTGCCAGCTGGTAATATGTGTTTCTTTCAGCATCAAATTATTTAAAACCTTGCAAACTTTTCCATGCAGACACGACTACATTTTTGACTATTTTATGTGCTGCATGACAAAGAATTTGTGTGAGTAAAGCAAGTCCCTATTTCCAACTGATAATTACAGGAGATCTGACAAAACAGCAGTCCCCTGACAGGTCATAACGCTGCTCAGCGGTAATGCCGTCCCTGTGCATTTCATCATGGACATGAAATCTGGACCAATTATCATTTTCTCATACTGTAGCTTTTAAAGTATTTTTATTTTTTTTGTTACTGTCTAGTTCATTAAACAGGGTTTTCAAGCTCCCAGAAACAGGATTACTATTGACAATTTCATTGGAACTATAATTCCACTGCCCGTACGCCTTCCAGAGAGAACTGTTGTGGTCCACAGCCACAGCCTGTCCACCTCTGGTGTAATTGTGTTTACAGCTGCCTCAGACTCATCCCTTCACATTCTGAAGGGCCAAACCTGCCAAGTTTTGTGGGATGGGTTTTAGCCCTGTATTACGCCAGCCTTGAGAGTTCTTAGAGAATTATGAAACTGTCAGTTGCCATCTGACCATATGCATGCCTGGAAAGATGCTTAATGTACAGGTGTAATAAGTTTATAATTGCAATTTATATATAACAGTGCAATGCCCGGCCTGTCAGGTAAATACCAGCGAACCGCACAGCTTGAATGGGAGTTGTAAACATGCGAGTAACAGGTTTGTTAGAGATCAGCAGCTGTTTAGATTGCAAGCTCCTTGAAACAGAAAATGTCTCAGCTCTTCTGTTTCAGTTATTTCTGGCCAGACATGCATTACTGTCAAGGTATGAAGTACTGTCGTTCTCTTACACCCCATATCTTTGTCTTCATGTTCTCCTCTGCTCACCATAAGTCAGGATATTCTAAATAATAAACACAAATGTAATTCAGGTAAGGTATTTTGTTTCTAAGTTATTATTTATATCATTGCTGGGTTTACAAGCTCTGTTTGCCAGGAGGCCTTTACTAGAGTACAAGAAAACCAGAATAGAAAAAATCCTGCCCCCACCCCAGTGTCATCCCTGCGTGTCAGCTCGCGTGTTCTCTGACAGAGATACTCTTTCAAACCTGAAATAGGACAAAGTAATAGGAAGGTTATGCTTTTCTTTAAAAGAAGTTTGTATGTTAGATTTTGAAAGGTTAGTTCTTTGCAAACAAGTTTTCTGAGTTATCTAGCAGCACTTTTTTGTCGGTTTTGATGGGAAAAATTTCAAGAGTATTATGTAAAGCAGGATCAGTCCAGCAAAGCAGATGAGAAACAGGGGTGAAATCCTGGTTGGAGCGGGGGGCGGGGGGGGGGGGGGGGGGGGGGGGGGGGGGGGGGGGGGGAGATGGGTACTGTCTGTAATCAAACTAGATAAAGATAATGGTTCCTTCTGACCTAAAAGTGTATTTGTTTGATGTCATAAGATAATATCTCAAAACATATCATGTGCTGTTTGTACTTGCTGGCAAAGTAAAATTGGAATAGAAAGGAAGATCTTTAAGAAGGTAAGTTGACAGCTGATGCAATATTTCTATTTAACATAGAGTAAATGAGATCGGAATTAATTTGGTGGTCTGTCAACTTCCACAAATGCTCACTAGCTAAATTGTGCCTTTTTGTCTGTGGGGTGGGTTAAACAGGACATTGGTATTCATGAGAGAGAGTTTGGAAGAAAAGCACTTCTAATTGTGTCAAATGTTTTGGACTGGATGTATCTCCAGTTACCACATTAAGACTGATTTTGTTTCAGGTTGATATTCTAGAAAGTTCTTGCATTTTGAGTGCAAGTTGACGCAGGTGCTTTCAACAGGTGGTCCTTCATTAGAAGGAAACCAGTGCCTGCTCTCAGAGCAAGCAGAAACACCTGGGCATGCCTGGGGGCAAGGCTGGCTATTTCAGCATGCAATTGCAATTTTCAGCCTTTCCAAACAATGATTAGTTATTTAATTGTACATCCAAATTTAGTTGATGCAATGCATTTGTACATGTAATTAATTATGATTTATTTAAAACTGTTCTGTAAAGTTTTGTTCCTCGATTTTCTACAAATCAAATTATGGAGGACTAGATGTGATTTTTGAATTTCCTTCAGCTGGTTTGAGCTAGTCTGGAGTGACTACTGATGGGCAGGGCAAGTCCCTTGTCTAACACCAGTGGAACCAAGTGTTTGCTGAGTACAGAGGCTTTCTTCTAATAGTAAGTTTATATCTTAAATTTAAGTTTTACAAGACTGTTTATTTGTTATGCTGTATGGTGCATATTATTGAAAGATTGATACTGGTTTTGTATATCTGTTTTGCTTTGTAGATTAAGTGCATATCAGTAAAAGCTACTGAGTTAAATATGTGTATTTTTAGCGAAGGAAACTAATATAAGAAAAAGCATGCTTTTGTATCGGTAAGACATTAAAGATAACTTAATGCTAGGGAGGAAAGGAGTTCTGTATTTGCACGACCAACTAAGGATATTTTTTTGATTTTCAACATTCTGAGAAGCTGTGTGTATGCTTTAGCATTTGGACTGAGAAGTGCCAAAGTGCCCAAAATATGAATTCTGAGGCATGGTGGCATGTTGAGTGATTCAGCTCTGAAGGGTTGAATGTATCCGCTGTTGCCATAAAACAATGTCTGTGTATGTTTTAGTTCTTACCCTTGTCCAGCAAGCATGGTCGTTGTGTGTCCAGACTGAGTCTCAGAAAATGAACCCTTGCCTAAGCTCATCTTTCTTCATTTTGTGTAAACTGCTAAATGG
The DNA here is from genome assembly GCF_017639655.2 of Falco naumanni. Classification (NCBI taxonomy): domain Eukaryota; kingdom Metazoa; phylum Chordata; class Aves; order Falconiformes; family Falconidae; genus Falco; species Falco naumanni. The sequence goes on from NC_054065.1 coordinate 3,588,176, forward strand.
TGCTTTTCAGATGTGGCAGTGCTGTGTGTTATAGGAGCCCCGTAAGACTAGGGAGAGAGGTCTGGTATTCCTGCGTTAAAGATAACAGCTGACTGAATTTGTGGAAGAGAAAATTGCTGTAGTGTGAGCATGGAGCAGGAGAGAGGGGGCTGATGGCTCTTAAGTCCTAATTCGGTGCAAGTTTTTGGACTACAAACTGAGGGCAAATCAGTGCTTTTATTTCTTCCCACCCCGTCTTCTGAGGATGATCATGAAGGATATAGACAGACAGAAAGGAAAATTGTGGGCATCTTAGCAAGGCATGTCAGAAGATCTCTTGGTCAAAGTAATTGTGCCTGTTTAGAAGGAAGTAGTTTGGGAGAGGCACTTGAATAGTCTTAAAATATAAAAGGTTTTGAGACAATCATTCTTCTCCACCTTTACTGAGTGTTGAACAAGAATAAATTGACTTGGTTATTATCAAGGTTGGGGTTTGTTTATTTTTTTTTTCAGTACAGACCTAAACTTTCTAAATATGGGAATATGCTGCTGAGAGTGATTTTATAACCTTGCAATCAGAGGTGTTAAATAAGAGGCTGGAAAAAAACCCTATGCAGATATACCTGAACCTGTCTTGGAGCCCAAGGATGCACTCTCCAACCTCTCATGATCCTTTGCAGCTTTATGTTTCGGTGGCTTTTGCAAATGGCTTCCCCTCTTGTAGTGGAGGATAACAGAAGTTATAGTGGTGGCTCTTGTCAGCAGGATTTGTTCTATTTGTTCACTTAGTCTTTAATTACTGAATTTATTAGAAGATAATACAAACCTAGCAGGAACTTTTAAGGAAAGTTAGTATGTTTGTTTCAGTTAAACATAGCCAGACTTTCTGGGTTGACTGAATGCAGGGATAGAGTGGGTTCCTGGGAGAAACTGTTGTTCTTAATATCACTTAATTGACAACACTTGTGGGTGACTACAGATGGAAGCAGAGACACATGGTTCAAGGTACCATTTTTTGGACCCAGTTCTTGAAAATGGAAGAGTCAGAGGCACATAATCTTAGAATTTCCTTGTACATCTCTGCTTTTTCTTCCTGTTTGAAGTAATGTTTGGCAAGTCACTATTCTTTGTGCAATGAAAATCTGTATCCCTCTGTTCATAGTTTAATGTCGTCCCTGCAGATCTTGCGAGCCTAGTGGGAAGTTAAAATCAATTTATCTCAAACTGTCCCTTGCTTTGTAACAAAGTTCTATGATGCAAAGGTAGGCTGGTCAGGTGAACTACGGTAAACTGAAAGACATGATTAAAAATGAGAAAAATAGGGCTGTGCATGTACTAGACTTCCCCCCATCTTTTAAAAAAATATATATATCTTTGTGCCAAATAATGGTTCTGGGAGCTTTGTTCACCTGTTTTAAGATGCAGGTGCAGAATATTTCTAAACAAGCAGGTAGTGAATGCACTGAAGTTGTGGTCCGGTCCACTTTTGAAAATCACTTTGCGGAGACTATTTATATTTGACTGCTTGTTTTGTTTTTTTCCTACCTGTAAAAGTAGAGTTCAGGCTTCAGGCAGAATGAATTGGGAACTTGTGTGTCATATCTTGATTGCTGTTATTTGAAATCAATTCAGAAATCAGAGGTTCAGAAGGTAATTAATGTTAAATCTTGGGGAGGAGATTAGTTAGTTGGTTCTGCAAGCTTGTATATGCGTTGAAGGATTAGAAACATTTATTAGGAAAAAGAAAAACAAAAAGAGAACTGGTTAAGGAATTTATCCACTGTACAAACTTCTTTTCAATGCTTCCTTCCTTTGAAATTGAGACATAATCACCCTTTCCACCTTGAAAAATACAAAACTTCATTATATGGAAATCGAAGTTTGTGTGGTTTTTTTTTTTTTTTTCCTCCTTCACTACTTCCATCGTAGAGAAGAAAGGAACAATATGCTTTCCACAGCCAGAGCCTGGGGAAGGACAAAATAGAATCAGCTTGCAGCAAGATGTTCACATTAGGCGCATGAGAAATCTGCGGCGCCAGGAGTACTGAACACTGAAGTATCTTGCTTGTGAAATGTGGAGTTTCTACCACTGGAGATGTAGCTAGGGGATTTTTGTGTTCCTATTTTTTTTCTTTTCTATTTTTTTTTTAAATGCTGGTGATACATCAAGAACGGTGTAACAAGTATGCTTAATTTTGCTTTGATATAGGAAAAACAGACTTAAAGACTTCATGTCTTCAAGTGTTTTCTGGCTTTATTAGTTGTTTTTTTTAATTCCATGACTGAAGTCTTGCTGTAAATGCAGCATGTCAGCTTCTTCATTGGGGGCTCGGGGGGTGGGGGGGTGGACCAGAACAGAAATATTTTGATTTATAAGTAAAAAACAAATGATGAATTTTGTTTATTTTCTCAATGGCAAATTTGTCTGAAGCTTTTATATTTCTGCAAAAATAAATCACAAGGAACAAATTTTATGACAAAATGTCATTTATGCTGGGAAAAGTTTCATCCAAAGTCCTCTGACCGTTACTAATGAAAAAACCACAGTCTCTGTGTTTTCTCTTGTTTGTAGAAAAATTCTGCCATATTTTGACCTCATTCCCATCTTTCAGCCAAAATACTTGGCAAAAGGCAGCTAATGCTTTTGGAACCACGTTGTGAAACAGGATCAACATCTTGATAGGCAGTTCTCCACCAGTACAATAAGAATATGGTTTTAAATGGTCAGTTTTATGACTGTTTTTATCTGCAGCCCAACTGTGACGTAATTAGAGATGATAAACGTTGCAGTAATCTAGACTTCCAATTTTACTTCATTGTTGGCCCAGTGTTCTTCTTTCTTGCCTGTCATGTCATCTGTGGGCTGAAAGGCTCTTGTGAGGAACACTCAGGAGAAAAGAAGTTGCAGAGGTTCTGTACCGACCCAGATCAGGATAGGTGCTCTGCTGGTTTAATGGTTTGTGGGGTGGGGGACTGGGCGCAGCCCTGCTGCCAATAGCCAGAGGCTTGGATAAGACAAGAAATGCATTTGTAAGCACAGCCCATGCTGTCCTGGTGTGGGAGCAGGACTGAATCGCTCGTGGACTACACAGAGCTTGTGCTGCAGGTTGGTCAGTCCTATGGTAAAGAACAGAAGATGTCCACATAGTTCGTAGCTGAGTAACCAATCTGATGTGTGGCCCTTATACAGTTGCTTCATCCAAGTGCTTCCCCCAGCCCCCATACACATCACCCATGCTTCTCCCGAGCTTTCCCTGTCCGTTAGTGCAGCGGGGACTGTCGCAGGTGTTGCCTGACCTTTATTAAGATGAGGTTGGATCAGTGAGTCCGACAGCATTTCTGTCCATTTTCATATTGCTACCTTGAGAATTTTTTTCCATACCTGTATCAGCTGATCTTTTGTACAGCAAATAATTCACCCTTCCCCATTGTTGTTTCTTCCTTATGCGTGTTTAGCTGTGATAGGGAGCACTGTTACATCTGTACATGTTAATCTGCCTGTGCTGAGCCATGCCCCTGGGTGGCCTTGTCATATACAATGAATGTCAGCCTTCTTTGTGGTTAGCGTTTGGGTTTAAATAACCGTATTTTACTTTTGTAGATACTTCTTTTCAGCAGACCGTGGAATGTCAAGTGGACATTATCGTTAGTTTGGCCCTAGTCCTGGGGCAAATTAAATGTTTGACTATTTATTGAAAAATCACCTTCCTTTAGGTGATTTTTTTTTTTTTTTTCTTACTATCGAAAAACATTGCAAGAGGCTTCTTGCATATTGCAGTGGTGGTGACTGAAAAAATAAAGCACTTTACTAGTTCATGTTTGCAATGTAATAATTTAGTTTGGATATAAATTACCCAGAGTGCTTTGGAGGCAATTGAAAATCTCGGGGGATTTCTCATAGTCCCACATTTCAGGGAGGAGTGATATAAAAGAGAACAGTTGTTTGGTTATATCTATGCTTTGTATATGTTGAGAGACGATAAAGGTAAATGAAAGGTAAGGCACTATTTATAAAATGTAGACTTCCCATGAACCAGGAATTACTAATTTGTCTTAAGCAGCAGGTGGGGGTTCAGCTAATTCCCATTTTATTGATAGTGATATATACATCTTTACCTGTTTTAAATGTTCTAGATGTGTAACTTCTGCTGTGGCTTGTAGATCTTCTCATTGTTCCTAGCAAACATTCTCCCTAGATTTGAGTAGAAGACTTTTTTTTTTTTTTTTTTTTGTAAAGCAAAACAATTTATAGATAAAATGGTTTGATTTTTTTGTTTGTTGTTTGGGTGTTTTATTTTTAAATATTTGTGGTTTTTTCCTTAGGTAGGTTTGTCATTATCTCAAGGATGTTGTATAAGTAGTTGTTTGTCCTAGAAACCATTATAGTTACTAAATATATGGAATTAAAAAAAAAAAACAAACCCCAAGGTTGTGCTGAAATGAACATAGTTAAAATTCAGAAAGAGAGATTCCTTAATTAACTTAATAAAATTACTAATGGAAGCATTTTAACTGCTAAATTTAATTTACTTGTCAAGATATCAGGCTACAAAGAGGAGGGAAGAGTGGGAACTCTGCTTTCCATTATGATGTGTTCTATTATAGAATAAATTTGCTTAAAATGAAATATATCACAAAAAGCCATCAATGACATCTTAATTTGGAACAGCCAGTTGAAAAGTAATTAGACTGTGAAGCAATCAGTTCTAGTAAATCAGTGTTTCCCTTTACATAAACATACGTTTTTACTATTTATAAATAGGAAAGACCTCCAGATACTCAAGTAGCAAGGACTTTGTATTTCTACTGTATGTGTTTTCTATTTTACATTGCAAAACTGTCAAAACAAAAAGATTTGGGGCTTGATTTGGATGTGATCCAGCAAAATGCTTAAGCGGAGGTTTTGTTTTAACCATCCCCTTTAAGAACATGGCTCTGTGGGGCCTCCTCCTTCCGTTGGCAGAGGTTGGTATATGGTGGCTGAAGCAGGGATCAGAAAATGGGAATCACAGATTTGATCGGTGTGGATACCTGGGGCACCATCTTCCTCGCTTTCTTATCTGGGAAGCCAGTCCTCTGTTGCGTTCCTGAGATGGCTCAGTAACACGAATAATAATTTTACAGTAGATTTTCTTTCAAAATTGGCCTAAACTCACTGCTATGAAGGTAAAAAGTTAGGACTCCTGGGGAAAATTTCATCTTAAAGATTCAAGGGTTAAAGGTTCAAGCACTTTCTGGCGTTCAGCATTTTAAGGGCCTGCGTCTGGATGGACCTAACGATAGTGACTCCAATTTGCGCTTGGGATGTTGAAGAGCTCAGCATTAAATGAGCATCCATGCAAGGTGGGCGCCTAATCTTTGCAGACCTTTGAAAATCACTGCCTTATGATGTAACACCAAATCCAAACAAAACCTGGTGATATCAGTGTTGCTATAGTATCACCTAAAATCGCTGCGTGGCTTGGTCACCTCTGTTGTGCTCCTCTCCCAGCCGGGCCTGTGCGCTAGGGAGCAATGCTGCTCTCTTAAAGGAATTGTAGAGAGCAAGTCATCAGTGTTACTTAAAGTATGTTAAACTTTATTAATTAATAATAATTTGTAATATTTCAGTAACTGGGTGATTTTATACAGAAAGGCAGGTCAGCACACCTGTTGTGCTTATAGTTTATGAATTTGTATCACAGGATCTGAGGAATGCCAGGAACTTCACTCTCAAAAGGAGCTGTGTGAGCGTAAACACAGATCACTACCTGTTATTTTTACTTTTCTGAAGGCTGATGGGTTTTGTGGCAGGGGAGGAAGGAGGAACTGCTTCTGCTTCAGTATCATGGAAATGTTGGTGGTAGAGCAGGAAACATACATGCTGTAATTTTTACCAAGTTATTCAGCTTTACGTTTTAAAACCATACTGGAACCGTAGATACATTAAATGAAATTTAAAATGGAACAAAAGAAATGACTTCTTACATGACACAGGAGTCATTATACAGAGCAGATCCTTGTTGGGTTGAACTGTTACGGTATTTTCCTTACAGCTGAGTCTTTTTAGAAGCTTCACAGACGCACTGTGGCTGTGGTCAAGGTGCCAACAAGAGCTCCACGCTGAGGCAGGAGAACAGCTGCTTCCATTTGGATTAGTTGTTGGGGCAGGGGTCTGTAAATGTTAGAAGTACTTTTTTCAGCCAAAACTGTGGGATGCACTGCCAAGTGAATTATATCAGCATTAAATTATATTAGTGAATATGCTGGGAAGGAATACCCGAAGAAGTAGAGCAACACAGGCAGCTTGCTGAAAAGTGAGACCTGTAGTGAAAACCTAATTAATCAAAGTCCTTACAGCGATTAGTTTCTCTTTTTCTGCCAGGTAGTACATGAATTGAGAGTTCTATTTCGGTTTTTGTATGTTAAGTGCAATTTACCTGAGAAATCATACTGTCACGTTTTTCAGAGGCAGATCTTTGGGCTTTCCTGTTCAGGCAAAATACAGCCTGTTGTCACATACAGATCTATTTGTACTTGGAATTGAATTTTACTGAATGTGGACCCCTCTCCTGTCCCTGTCCTTCACTAAGACAGTCTCTGCAGAAGAAACGCCAGTAGTATAAATTACTACCGTGCTTAGGCAGGCAGCATAGGATTGGAAGTGTACGTGGTTTCATGTGATGTGACTGCATAGATGTTGGGTGCAACAAAACGTGGAAGCTCTTTAAGCCCAAACTTATTCTGAGTACGCAATTGTAAAGAAAAGTGTTATAGTTAGACCACAAGACTCTTGGGAATGTGCTTTTAGTTAATACGGTGTTTATAAAGCAGCATTTTTGCAAGCCACAGGCTTATTATTAATTCTAATTTTGTCTGTTTTGAAAGGAATAAATTTTACTGTTAATTTCAAGAGTTTAAGATGTTCTTAGCTAAAAACGTTAGAAAGTTGTAATACAACATGCTGTTAATTGTCATTGTAGGCATTATTTTGAGAACTTTTATCATTTAATGCACTTTGGCTTTTTATGTTACTGGGAAAAATTCTCCAATGTGCTTTCTTGCACATATGATAGAGCTGGCTGCAGCTAATCCTGTAATGTAATGTACGGTGTTCTTTTGCCTTTTAGATATTTTGATCACACAGCCGTTACTTTTGAAATCATAGGTCACAAAAATCTAGTTGTTCATTTAGATTAAGAAAGAGAAGGCTCATCTGTTTCTTTTATAAGTCATCAGCTGAGATGCACAGTGGCATCTGCAGCAGGTTTTGCGTGTTTGGGCCCAAAGTGAGGAGTTGCTCCAACTCAGCCAATAGGAGATTATTTGTGAAGTGGAGAGGATGTGTAGGCGAGCAGGCATGCCATACCTCATTGCCTGCTAAAGGGCTGTGATCTTCAGATTATCGCATGAAAAAGTTCCATCTTTAAAAACGAATGCAAGGACTGTTTAAATCAAAATATGCTCTTCTGTGCTCTCTTTTGGATTTGTCACCTCTTTGTTTACTTAATTAACTTGCAGTGTATGGTTATTTTCTTTGTCCTCCTGATGCTGTTAGCAGGGTGAAAGGCAGTTGAAAGTACTGTTCTTACCATGACTGTCATCTTGCTTCTCTTCTTCCCATACTGGCTTTTATTGTCACACAAAGCACTAAGCAGAGAAGAATAAACAGAAGGAAACAGAGTTACATTTTGGATGTGAACACAGCGTGCGTCATGACCATGACTTGTGTATAAGATAGCTTCAGTTTCCTGTTGACTTGGTGGCATGATATTTAACATTCTCTTTTATAAGTTTGTTGTTTACAGCAATTTTACATTTCTGCTTAGCTTAATGATTACAAGACAGTCCACCCTGGAGAGTTCAGCCTCCAGTCTTTGAAGGTCTCATTTGAACATGTTTGCTACTGTAAGGAATGGCTTGAGGCTGTGCTATTTAACACAAAAGTGAAGAGGAGGAAAAACGCCACCACCACCACGAAAATAAAAAAATCCCAAACCCCTCCTCTCACTTTTGTTTATGCTTTTTCTGGATTCTTAAAGTCTCTCAAAATATAGGTCAACTATATGTGCATATACAGTAAACAAAGAATAGGGTCTGGCACACATTATTAGCAGGGGATGAGGCATGCTTTCTCTTAAGGGCATTGCATGTTTAACATGACCCTTGTCCCTTTCTGCTGCTCTTGTTCTTGCTGCTGCTCGTTCTTTAGTCTTCAGTGTGGCTTTAAGTTCCTGTTGGCTTTTACACATAAGCTGCTCTTCTGCTCAGCTTTTTACTATCCCCTTCTGAAGGAAAGAAAGAACGTGTAGCAGAAGCACCTTTTGCATCCACCTTAGGTAGTTTGGCTTGGTAATTTCCATTCCATGATGCCCTTCGTCTTTCTGGATTCTTCAGTCCCATTGTGTAGCCCATTACCTGGAAAGAAAAATCCATATATTGGCAGGGGACTTGAATTCCACTTGTAGGATAGCAGTCTAGTTTACATGTATCCCACTGATGTCAGTTCTGCATTGGGTGCTTAATGATCTGTACCCACTTGTGCAGCTCAGTAACCTCTATTTCAAGCCCACTGAATGTTCGCACGCCCCGTGTGTCTTACACGAGATGTGCTTTTGGTCTCAACCTGGTTTCACAACAGAAATGTACCTGCTTCAGGTGGGTTTCATAGCACGTTTTCTAATACTTTGTGTTACTTACTGCCCCCCTGCCTTTCCCCCCAGGAACGTTAGCAGAGTCAGCAGTTGAATGAATGACACTGCAAACTGAACTGTACTTTTGGGACTTTGCACTCTGTTTTGCTTGGGTTGATGCTCCTTTGCAGACTGGTGCCATGACCTGCACTGCTGTTACCTGGTGTACGTGACTCTTGTTTGCTCTGGGGACAGACACCTTCCTGGTTATTGATTTGAAAGCCCTCGCCATCATTAGATTAAAGCAAAAATATACACTACTTCTTATTGTGCATATAGTTCTCTTCTGTAATCTAAAGTAGCTTAAAGCTGTATTAAGGAATGCTACTTTGTCCTTCAGTTTACAGTGTCTAAAGTGAAGATATCCTTCACTTTATATTTACAAGGGTTATTTTCTCAAGTTTTAATTTAATCTCTGTGACTTATATCCTGATATCTATCTACCTATTTATTTATTTACACTTTTATCTATTCTTTGTAGTATCACTGCAGGTTTAACAGAGAAGATCTTAATCGGAGCCCTCTGTAGCTTGCATACTCTGAGCTGCAATAATGATCCCTTGCTGAGGCACTTATTTGAGAAGTCAAAAATACGAAAAATACATTGGCCATCGTTTGTTTTTAACCCACAATATCATTGGTGCATTAATCAGGCCAGATTTTTTCAGACACATTACAACGTTTCAGAAATGTTGGCATTAAGTGTCTATTTTGTTGTTGTCATTATTTCCTTCCCACCCACCCCCAAATCTTTTATTTTCTTTACTGTAGGAAAGCACAGGTTATAGACATTATTAATTTGGATATAATGGAAGAACAGGCCAAGGATAAGCAGCTGCAAGCCAACTTTTAGATGTAAATTATAGCACAGTACATGATCTTAATGGTATAAATCTTATAGCACTTAATAGGTTTGGGACACTAAAACACAGTGCAGAACACAATCCATGTTGGGTAGTCTCATCTCTTATTGATCTGGATGTAAATATCTTCCTGATTGGAGTTGGTTCCCCAGAACTTCAGGTTAATGAGGAAAAAAATTACTGGAGAACCACAGTCCTTGGTGTTGCTGCTTCGGTTTTTCAGAGCCTACTGAATTGGTAGGGTACAAGGTCCAAACTGGAAATGCATCTGTCCCAGGGTTATAACTAACAGGGTTTTCTAGGAATCTCTGCCTTTCAGAAAGGAATAGACCTTCAGGCTTGCTCTCTTCATGTACAGAATCATATCCTTACCTTTTGTACATAATTTAAGACTTTTTTTTCCCCTTAACCAGTATGAATATTTAAATAGTAGTTTGTAGTTTACCCACAGAAGGAGTTGTATAAATAGATTTTGAAATATAGCTCACATTGAAATTTTATAACTAAATATAGTTATTGTCATATATGGTGTACTTTCCAGCATGTTTCTAACTAGCTTATTACATCATTGGCTGATGACCTTAACTTTGCTGTCTAGAAAGGGAAAATGAAATTAAAAAGGGAAATGAGGTTCCACAGGAAGAGAAGTTAGGAAAAAATAGACTTATTAAACTGCACATATGCAACATCTCAGTTTCAGCTGGCTGCTGGTGTGGGGCATTCCACTGCTTTTACACAATGGGTCCCATTGATGACCAGTTGGAGCAGCTACATGGGGGACAAGGCACTACCCAGTCAGAGTGAGTGTGGCAGAAAATACAGACCCTAACAAAGAAATCTGTAGGGCAAGCAGATGCTTGCCAACCACTTTTTCTTTTTTGTTTCTTTTTTTTTAAGCACTTGATGTTTCTAAGAAAATGAAAAGGATTTGATGCTTTTCCACTATTTTGTGCATTGTTCTTAATGTATTAAGTAGCTCTTGCAGCTGCCAGCTTTATGTATCTGTGGTACCCAGGACATAACTGATGATAATGGCAATAATACTTATCACTTAAATGACATTTTACAAATTCAAAGTGTTGTACAACAAACATTAATTAGTTCTCACAAGAGTCTTGCTGTGAAGTAGGTAAGTGTTGTTATTCTCCGATTACACATGGGGAATCTAAAGCAAAGAGGTAAATCATTCAGGGAGTCAGTAGCACTTGGGCAGGAATTGAAGCTGGGGAGTTTCTGCTTCCCAACTTGTTTCATGGAGTGCACTGCTTGCATCATAGTTAGCGTAAAAATGTGCTCCTAGCTTCAGAAAAAATAATTTAGCACATCAATTCTACCATGATTGTGCCTTCAGGCGGCGCTTACAGGGCTGTCTCTTAGGCATTCATGGAAAAGCTCTTACTGTGCCCCAGTTGCAAAGGTCAGAGTTTTACTATAAACCATACTGTGGTACTTCTCTGCTGCACACATTCTCAGAGGTATGGGAGGGAGAAGAATGCACAGGGAAAGCTGACATGTTGGTGGGATGAAATTATCCCCATGTAGGTGCTCACAGGTCAAAATGGACTTTTTTTTTTTTTTTTTAGTACAGATATATCATTTCAGAGCAATATACCAGCAACTTCTTCAGGTAGCATTGGAAAGAAGAGCAGAATGCAGGGATCCTTCCTACCTGTCCTTCTAGATTTTCATGCAGGTGCTTCTGAAAACCTCTTCTGATCACTATATGCGCCTTGATTGCTTCACGTGTATCAAATGGATTATTGGAATACACTGCCACTCACATCCCACACCTTCCTAAATTCTTGGATTTTATGCTTGCCTGAGAAGTCGCTATGACTTTGTTAGGGCTTTTGTGTTTGTTTTTTTGTGTGTGTTGGGTTTTTTGGGGGGGTGTTGGTGTGTTTTGTTTTGGGTTTTTTCAAAAGTAGTTAGCACCCCAGAACAATGATGGTGGCCTGTGCCCCTGAGTGCTGTAAGAGCTGTTCCTGTGTTCCAGTAACTGCTAGAAGCCAGGGAGAGCCTGGACTCGTGTGTGGTAGACTCTATCCATTTATATAATGAGTTCCGTGCCATGGAAATCTTGCAATCTGTAATATAATCATGTTTAATAAGCCATTTCTAACTGTCTTCCATTGCTGTTGTATCTTAAAATAGTTTTTATTGATCAGCAGAATGCCCTGATGTAGTATCTCTGAATCTTCTTGGGTGCAGTAAATGCCCCTTCTGTCTTTCAGTAACCCTGTAGATCAGATATTAACAGCTCAGGTTCTGTGTTTTCTGCAGAAAAATGTTTTTCTGAGCTGGATATTTTGCACGTCTGAAATCCAGACCCATATGAAGAGATGAAGTTGTGATCATGCAGAAGAGCACACTCTTCTAACCTGGCAGAGCAGGGCTGCTAACCTTGTGGTCAGCTGTGTGGGCTGTGCGCTGCTAAATTCAAACGTCTTTACAATTAACACTGAAAGAGGAAAAACTCAAAGGCTTTCCCTACAGCATGAGGACTGATGCACGTGGTTTGTGACTGCACTGTACTTCTCAAGCAGTGGTGCCCACAATGAGTACCTCTTGGGAAAGGCTTTCCTCATCCAATGCTCTTACCTTTCTGTGTCAAGTCTTGGCTGCACGCATTTGGACGGTTGGGTTTGGATGTGCACCTACATTTCACAGTGACAATCTCCAAGTCACCACTTATCCTGAATCACTTTTCCAAGACATGGCCATATCTGCATTTGAGATACCATGGATCAAATCAGTGGAGCTAAACTGATCTATGCTGCTTTAAAAGTCCCTCTAGCTTTCCCAGGTTCTGTGCAATTAATCCTCAGCTTTTGTGCACTGGGTAGTAGCTACTTTATTTTTTCTGTCATTAGCAGATGTCTTTAAACTTTGATACCTTGAAAATATATAGGAGATTAATTATCTTTGAATTCTTTTTTTTTTCATTTTCCATCCATTCTCAGTTAATGTTTCTGCAAAACCAGAAGAGGAAACTCGGAACACTAGACAGCTTTTTTGAATGGAATGGCTATTTTGAAATTATTTTAGGGACAAGGTGATGGATTAAAGCTCTGTGTGTATCTATGTATGTGTATATGTTTATGTTCAGTAGGCGTTTTCCCACTAGACTAAGATATTTTTAAGGTAAGGTGAATTTTGTGCATAAACAGCATCTCCTTTTCATTGTGTACTCCGATACAACATTTTTAGGGTACTACCCACCTCAAGGTCAGTTGCAGGTTTATTTGTCTGTATTTGTGTGAGTAGTCAAAGGATCATCAGTAAACATTAGGAAATTCAAAAATCCCTGAAGAAGAGTTACTCGTGTGTGCATGAAGTCAATAATTGCAACATACGATATTGTTTTGCAATTGTTGCACTCGCAGTATTGTAATTACAGTGGTGCCTGTGCAGTCCGTGTCATTGTTCAAGGAGAGGGAGGAAGCCCAATACAAGCAAAATATCTTGACTAAACTACGCAGAATCTCTGTTCTGAATCTACCTCAGCGTATCTAGATACTGCAACCCATATGACAAATAAAAATCATGTAGAGTTTGGAGACCTCTATAACCTCAAATCATTGCTCACAATTTATTTGCTTTTCTTACTGTAAATCAAATCTTTATTGTTTGAATATATTTATGGCATTTAATTTCCTTTTTCTTTTTTTTTAGTGGGGCTATAGGAAAAAAGTGAACAATTTCAGTGCTTTTCTTTCAACTTTCTCTTCATTTTAGTGTGTGCTATAGCACATGCAAATGTGTAGAGGTGTATAAAGAAAATAATTTCATGTAATTCTTAATCTTTCATCCACCAACATTTCTTTTTCTTTTCCTTTTGCAGTTACGTTCACACATCTTCATCGTCTCACATCCTCTCTTCCTGTGTGTGTCCCTATTATTCTCTTTATTTAAATTTCTGCTTCTCGTTCTCTTTACCTACACACACCACATCACCCCACCACCACCCCCCTTCCTCTTTCACAGTCCTATATTCCTAGAGGTGAAAGACTGACACACTAAACCAATGTGCCATTTCATTTCTTGATTTTTATGAATCTCTTCATTTTGTGCTCTGAGTGCAGGTGCTGTTTTCTGATGAGGTGAAGAATTGGTATGGGAAAATATAGTTAGCAGTGATTAATATCCAGTGAAAAATAAAACGGGAGAGAGTTGAAAAAAAAATGCAAATAATGAGCGGGATCACGAAACCAGGGAATGAAGTGGTCCATTGATTTTAGTGTATTGCCCTTTTGTTTTCAGAAATTCAGGTTTTAAATCCCAGTTCAGGTTGCAGGCAAAAGAGATTTGATCTCATCCTAATCCCATTGGTCCCTATATTTTGGCCATGCCATGGTCAGATGTGGGTGGTGATTTTTGTTTGCAAGAGCTCAAGAAACAGAATAACGTGGCAGTTAGAGGCGGGGGTGTATGGGCGCATCTTCTGCCACCTACAGTAAAATCTTAGCTCACTCAATTGCATGGAAGTTTTGACTAGATTCCTCTCATCTGTCTTATGACTTTAGTTCCCAACTTCCATAGCCCTTACATTTTCCTTCCAAAATTTTACAATATTTAAATTAAATCAGCTATGTTCTGCTTTTGTATTAAGCAGAGTTCTTGCAACTAAGTAAAGGATGCACAGCAATAAGAATTACTGAGAAGTCAATAGAATGTTTATCTGTGGTAATTGTCAGACAGTCGCCGTTTCACATATTAATCATTAGTAACATTTCTTTGTACACAATTCCAAACACAAAAGCAAATCTGAACAGCTTAGCTCCTGAATTTCTTCAGTCATTGCAAAATATGAGCAAAACAGTAAAATAGTGAGTGGAGAAAAACATAGTAATAATAACCACCGCCCACCCCCTTATTCACCCTGGTATCTGTGTCATCTCAATTAGAATTTAAACTGGATTTTGGAGAGGTGGTATAGGACTAAAACTCATCATGGAAGAATAACAGTGTTACCAAAGACAAAAAAGCTGCACATTAACTGCAATGCTTGCTTTTGTTGCATCAAGGTTTCAAAAAAATCCCATTTCCTTGGCTCTACAATGTCACACTTTAAAATATTCAGGTTGGTCTTGTTGTTTGTTACATAAAAAATTAATGATCTTGAAAGTATTACCATGTTTATTTTAAAGAAACTATTTTCTACATTTTAATTAAAAGTTATAATTCACCATCTTTTGACCAAGTTATCTTAAATCTTAATCTTATTGGTAATGGGTACCGGGCCAGATTCAGAGAGAAATACAATCCTTACTTAATGCAAACAGTAAAAATATCAGCATTTCTAGAGATATGGTTCAGTTCAATTCATGTGCTGTACTAACTCTGCCTTTTAATTAGAAATATTCTCCTACTTATGCAAGAATACTGGGGAAAAAAGGGCATTGTCTTCCTCATTATGTATTCCATGTGAATCACAAATGGACAAAACCAGGCATAATATGATGACTGTTTTGTTATTAAAGTACTTTAATAAGGTTAATGCGTCCATATGAATAGTTTTCAAAATAAGTTTCTGTAGTTTTGAAGGTATGCTCTGGTCTACTGTAGCAATAAAGAATTTCCCTGTGGGGAAATAGTCAACCTTTTAATTTTGGCATGCAGAGTTCTCCTTTATTTTCCATGTATATAAAGCCAACCAAATATACAGTTCAAGATGCTTTAAAAAAGTAATTCTCCTTACGTTCGGCTTAAAAGCTGCCTTATTGTTCTGTATCCGAGGAAAAACTGAATAAATATGGACTTCATATGCAAAACAATGAGTGAAGAGTAAAAATAAAATATAGACCGTAAAGGACAATTTATGCTTTGCTAAAATGTAGACCCGAGCAATTTTTTTTTTCTGCTATGACTTTTCATAAAGGAGATCTGAAGCTGTACTGCAAGTCATAAGGTATCTAAAAGAAAAGAAAGAAAATCTTACTGACTGCGTGCAAAACTGCAGCAAGTAGGACCTTATCTATATGCATTACTTTGATTTCAAATTATTTTTAGCATGGCTTTTATTGTACTCATTGTTACATACATAAATCTTTAAAGTAATACGTTTTGTAAGAAATGGTCATAAAAATTTACAGCCAGTAACTTTTCCCCTGTCCCTTACAATGATATTCTACTAAAACCATTAAATGGTTCTCATTAATGCCCTTTAAATGATTGTGTAATGACCCACAATCGCTTGTAAGTGAACAACCATTAAAGAATTACCAGTTCTTAGCATGCTTTTAAGTACGGTTTAAATACATGGGAGGTAACATATAATATATTAGAAAAAGTATTAAATTTGAAATTGTAAAAACATGATTGCTGGAGAAGGAGTAGGTGGGAAGCCTCCTGTGTGCTGACCATAGCCCTCTGAGAACACAGAGTAAGAACAGCGTTCCTTGTCGCACACAGCGGTTTTTGCAGGAACGCATCTGTAATTATTTGTTTTCTAAAGTCGCTTGGGTTTATGAGCCTGATATTGAAATACTCTACAAGGAGTAAAATGACAACAAAAGAATGATCTCCGTACAAATACGCTGCAATCAAAATCCTAGGCATACCTGCTAATGACTGTTACTGGGAAGCGTGACCCACCTGGTACTTCCAAAGGGCAGCTTTGCTCTACGCCCAAAGACAAAAATAGAAGAAGTCATTTCAGTGGTTTTGAAATATGAGAAAGGGACACCCACATGCACAGCTGACCTTGAAAAATCTCAGGAATGTTCATATCTGGATGCAAAGAAATGCGAGTGACTGAAAAGACATTTTTAATAAAGAGCATTAATTTAATGGGGAGTCGTAGGTGATTTGAGAGATCTTGCCATTGCAATTCCAGTTTGACCCATTGCTGGGATCCCAGCCGTGGCCCTTCGCGGTGCCAGGATGAGGGAGCTACGGTGGCAGCTCCGTGGGTTGAGAGGGGCATTTTGAAAATGTGCCGTGCTCTCTAATCACAGTGTATGCCAAAAGCTAAATTGCCGTTCACGTTTTGTAAATGGCCGTTCAGGTTTGTAGACGTGCAGGAAATCCAGCCCTGACGTACGGCCTCATTTGAAGGCCTGGCCATGCTGGCTGCCTGGAAGGCAACGCTGGGCTATATTCCGCATCTGTCCCATCCACCAAGCTTGCTTTCTGAACTCCAGCTCTTGTACTGCGGAGGTAGGACATGTGGAAATACACCTAATGATACTAATACATTTTCTCCTTGCTAATTCGATTCCATTATGCCTACAATAACAATACTCTTTGTTCAGCCTCGTAACCTTAAAATTGTGTCTGAAGAAAATGAATTTCTGCTTCTCTAAAGCAAGATTATTAGGAAGTGAAACCCTCATTACCTGATGTTTCAGTAGTTTTAGATCCTTTGTAAACCAGCCTTTGTCTGAAACGCTCTGTACAGGTAGCTTTTGTAACTTGAGTGCTTTGCTTCTGGGCAAATGGACAAATTTTATTTGAATCCTCAAGGCTTCAGGGTTGCAATGAAGAGAGTCATACAACATTGAAAAGTAAGCATGTCTCTCTCCTTTTTTTTTTTTTTTTTTTTTTTTTTTTCCCCTGTCTTTTAAATATCTGAAACTTAAATCTTCTGACTTTGTTCTTTGTTAGCAGCCTGGCTAGCCTGTTGTTGGCTTCAAGTGCAGTTGATTTAATTCCATATTGCTTGGTCCAACAGGGTTTTGAATCTAGAGCTCCCATGTCCTGGCGTCCAAACCACCAGGATACAGGGTTTTTTTTCCAAGGAGTGCTCTCTCTTTCAGTCCTTGAGAGAATTTCACTGAAACCAGTGTGTGAAATATTTCAGTTCCATGAAATTTCATCTAATCAAAATGTTCTAGCTGGTTATGCCCACTGCTGAGAGTATCTGACCACTAGTTTCCAAGGCAGCAGGCAGCCTAAGATCACGTTAGACTTCACAGAATGCTTGGATACACAAATTTCAGTATCAGCAACAAATGCTTTCTGTCATGTTACATTTACTAAGAACTGGATCCCTTCTCCTCCTTAGCACTGCAATTACATATTTGTCATCTCCTCATGTGCATAACTATACCAGATGTAGTTGCCATACCAGGAAGAGAAAAAATAAAAAAGACGCCCTCTTAATCTGTGAGACCAGTAGAGTTTCATAATGTTGGTTTTATACATACTTCTTTGTGGCTGGTTTTTTGGGTTTTTTTTTTTTTGTGTTTTTTTTTTGTTTGTTTTTTTTTTTTACTTTCCAAACTGATTTTCACTCACTGGTCCTTATCTGCACCCTCATCCTAACAGATTGCAATGCAGGTATAGTGCAGCCATATATTTAACCCATCTGTCAGTACAGCTGACTTGGATATTTTTAGAACATCAATCACCATGGTAGCTAGGTCTAATATCTTATCTGTGCATCCTGCATCAGCGCAGCTAGTTTGTGTACTACTGAAAAGGTCCTGAGAAAGATACCGAGGTGAAGATATCTCAAAAAGTTTTCAGAGAAACAAAATCTGTGCCACAAACTTCCCGTCAGAGCCCAGGCTGGACCACAAAGCAGTCTAGGGTGAAGAATATGCCAGTAAACCTGTAAATTCATATGCTTGTGTGGGCAAGGATATATGGGACTGGAAAGATACCCAGGTTCTCCAGCCTTGGATAGTGAGCAGCTCACCCATTACTTCTGAGGGCTCCAAACATGGGGAGGGCATTTTTAAAATACTCAAGAGAGGATAAAATATGCTTAAAATATGCCATGGGAAAGAAGATTCGTGTAGGATGGTGTGAGGGACAATCGGATGCTGTTCCTGAAACAGGAGAAGAGAGTTTTGGTGAGGGAAGGGGTGGAGAAGAGTGTGTATTATCAGGAAGCTGACAATACTGCAAAATGTCATGCCACCTCAGGCTTTCCGTCAAAATACTTCACCTGGCGAGTCATGCATGCTAGTGCAGGAGCAGAAAACGATTGGTGTACAATGAAGCCACTCGCATGGAGTTGCATTTTCTAAGCACGGCAGGGGAAATGGCAGAGGTGCTGTGCACACCCGAGCCAAGACAGCGAGAGTTTGTTCTCCGGCTTTGGGTTCAGGGCACTCCGTGTTTGCCCACCACCCTTTCTCAGGTAATGCCTTAATCGGGAGTGCTGCATGGATGACATAATCTTTACACTTCTTGTTGTTACGTATGCAGGGCTACAAAAAAATGGGTAGCCAGCTTTGGTCCTGTTTTGCAGAGGTGTTTGGACGCCTAAAGACAACCGTCCGCAGAGGTTTTCTGGAGTTATTAAATATATTGGGTGTAAGTGCATAAATGCGCGCGAAAAACCTGTCCTGCTAAAGGTGCATGATGCTTTAGTAATTGTAGCGCTTTAATTATGTCTAAATAGCATAATGCATTTCTGTGCAGAGATACTGGGACTCGTTCTGATTGAACTGGCCCTGCTGCCAGAAGCGGTGCTTAGGCTAAGCTGTGTTGTATTGCAGTACGACTAGGCTGCACTTCTGCGGGTAGGTTCTTCGAGTTAGCTCTTAACTAGCTCCATGTGGCACTGCCTAGTATTATGTAGCCGTCTTAAAGGAACAGTACTCGGCGTTTCTGATGCGACCTATTATTCCTACAGCAAAGAAGAAAAGGGAAGGTTAAAAAAAAAAAAAAGCTTTGCTCTTAAATATATATATATATATTTTATTAGACCGCAGTGAATTGGTACCCGAAGGAAGAAAATTTTATTTGTTTAAATGTGTCTGTGATGAACACAGTTCTAGTATTTCAAAAGTCTATGTACTGCATACTGAAAATAGGCTTTTTGCCAAATGGGAATTGAAACACATATACATATTACACTATTTGCCTTAGAAGAAATTAATTTTCAGCCAGAAGAAGATAGGATTATTTAATATTTATCTTTAGCTGCAGGAAGATGAATCTATTATTTTATGTTGTTATTTTATATGTGGTGTTCATCCAGATTTTCCTATAGGAGGTGCTGATGCACTCTCATCTATACTACATCAAGGTTAAAGAGTCTCCAGCTGTTAAATTTCTACAGCTAACACTGCCAGGTGATCACCAGCAGAAGCCATAATTTTCCTCGTGATCAGAAGTGTGCCGAGGTTTATCACAAGGGTGTGCACTTGTTTGTATCCAAGAAGTGCAGGGAGAATTGGGAAGGGAAGCAATTCTTCCCAGTTGCTTTCAAAGTTAATAATATTGGGAAGTTAAAACACCTGCAACATTAAAATTAAGTGACGAAACTGGAACAAATTTGTATGTCAAAGTTGACTGATTTACTGGTGGTGAAAGAATGGACTGGAGTGTATACAGTTACAGTACCGCAAAGTAGTATGTAGATGGAGACTTAAATATCAATGGAGCATTACCCTGCACTGTCAGCAAACTTTAGTATGACCATAGTGAGAGATGCTAAAATGTCATTTCATGGACCACATTATGTGCTGCTTACAATGGGTATTTTGTCCATGGTTTATTACATTTTTGATAACTTGTAACTTCCTGGACAAAAGTTTGGTTAGATTATCTCTAGTGTCGTTTAAAGATTTTAAAGAACTGGTTTTGCCCCAAAGAAACGTTTAGCAGAAGCCTGTAGCCATGTGGTACTAATTTAAACTGCTGTAGCAATGGCAAGTCTCCTTCCTGAAAATAATAAATGAAATTTATAAGAAATGTTAAGTAACAACTAACAATTTAATACTTGGTGAATTTCAGCCAAACTGATTAAATAATTACAGTAGCTGGGTAGGGTTAGGGAAGAAGCTTAACCAAGGAAGGGAGCAAGGCCTTGGGATTGTGTATGTTCGTTCAGGCACATAGCATGGCTAAATTTCACATGGACAGCTTAGCTGTGCTAACATGAGAATTTCACAGTTTATTCTAAACCTGCCTTGTCCCACTAATATAAAAGATATTTTGGGGTAGCTTAGGTTATTTAAACTGTAGTACCAGAATAAAACTGCTTCGCAGAGAAGTTGATAGTACCAGAAGTGCAGTGTTGTCAAAAAGGAGGATTTGGTAATTAGACGACTTGGTTAGGATGCTCTGGCCTGCGACTGGTGTCCAGCAAATGGGTTTTCTGGAGGGACCACATTACTAGAAAACATAAAGGGAACTTGTGAAGAATCTCTGCTAGGGATGAATTCTGAATTGCCAAGAGGAGGATGTGAGGGAGACTTATGAATTTTAGCAGAGTGATGCTTACCTAGAGAGGAGAAAGGTGAAATGTTTTAAATTGGGCATAACCTGGCTCTGCACAGCATGATGAGGGGGGGTGAGGGATGGAATTGGGTGACGGAGGGACTTGCATCCCCTTGGAGCTTGTTCTCTGTTCTCAGGATCATGTGATTTGGAAGACAAGGTTTTGTTTTTTGAACCGTGAGGATTAACTTCATCTAACTTTTGTATGTGCATCCAGCGTACAAGCTTTTAGATTTTTCCCTAGGTCGCAGTGTGACTCCCAGTTTGCCTTGGTTCCCCATCCAGGGCTTTCTGTACAGCAGGAACAGCAATGTAATGAGCGGCAGTGCCTGAAGTTTTAAAAAATAATGTGGGATTTTTATTTTTTGGAGATTTTGCAGATCCACTGTTCAGGAAGTTGCAGAAAACTATATTCTATTATGAATATTACCTTCATTTCCTGCTGGATTCCATGGGGCTGAGTCCCACACATTGGGGAATTCTGTTTTTCAGTTGTCTGAGCTGTAGCCTGAAAGATATCTTGAGTCACCACGGTTTTTCCAAGGGAAAACAGGATGCTATTTCCTGTTAGTCTGTGCCTGCTCCAAGGCAAGTTGCAAAAATGGATCGTTTCTGCAGTTTGTCTTGCATGTTTCTGGTGACTCAGATGCAAAACCTGATAGCTGAGCTTCGAAGCTGGCTGGTGCCTTTGCCTTTTGGTGTGTTGATTTGGGCATGTGGAGTTAAGTAAGCAGTGCCAAGCTGCCAGTGTTATGTTAGGATTAGTAACGTGCATCACATTTTAATGTACTCAACATATATGGGTCATGCTTTCCGTGCCATGTTGAGAAGGTAATAAAGAAAGTGAGAAGGAAAAGCAGAAAACTTGTGAGTCAGAGGCTTGTTCCATCAGATATTTTTACTACCAGACCTGTTTTTCAGTCCTACAAATGGAATATAAGAAGAATCAGAAATACCAGTGAAAAAACATCAAATATTTAAGGTTTCAGGATTTAATAATATAAATCTTCAGCATGACTCGCAGGGCCACGTGGTGTGTGCTGTTATCCATTCAAAATAGAACTAATAATTGTCGCTCTGGTAATGCTTTGAAATACACTGTTCTTTGACAATTTATGCATTTTGCTATTACTTGGGTGTTAAAAGGTTTTTAAAACCAAATGGAACTATATGTTGAATTCAACATATCTTTCCAAAAACCTTTCCTGCAATTAAATGATTTATGTGAATTTCATAGACCAATATTATGTTATCAATAAAGAGAGAGTGCATTTCATGCTATGGACTGGGGGCGGGGGGGAAAGCCAACCAAACCCTTCACTTTATGGTAAAATCGTGTGGCCCAAATATAAATAATCACCACAGATTGGCTATTTTGTATTTATGTTCTAAAGAAATTTTACTGGAAGTTCATGACACTCACTAAAAATAGAGAAATTCAGCTAAAATTTTTACGGAACAGCAAATCCATACATGATAATTTACCCTAAATTAAATATTGAAAATGAGGATGGGATTAATATATTTTTCTGATGTTTTTTTTAAGTGTTTCAAGAAGTATGTAGGATCTCTCTGATGCTTTCTGTTTTTTAACCCTTTGGTGTACAGATTGAGTGAAGGAAAGAAACTCTTTATAGGATGCTGCTACTTGTTTCTAAGCCTGGCTGATTCATATATGTGATTTCACAGCTATGTGGCTATTTAAGATTTCAAATAATCTTCCCATCACCATGTAAATTATGCTGATCAGGGCCTTAAAAATAGTTAAATAGAGTTGCTATTTAATGTTATAATTTTGGTGAAACATAAATCCTGAGAGAGAGAGGGTGGTGTCATTTGGACATGCTTTTTGAGGAAGGTAGAGGTTCTTTCTAAGTAGGATAAGGACAAATCCTAAAAAAATCGGAAAGGTTTGGCATCTTACAGCAAGATCAGAGTTGACGTGTTTTGTATATGGTTGTAGAAATAATTTTTGAGGTGCTAACCAAATGAATGACTTTTATGTGACTGATATACAACTTTTTTTCCTTTTTAATAATGCAATGGAAAGACAACAAAAAATATATTTTCGAGCAGCTGAAGCATTTTGTCATATCCAAAATAAAATTATGGATTTAATTCTCAGTGTATTCATTTTCCTGTTGTTTAACATGAAGATACTCAGAAAAATTACATTATGATAAACACACAAAATATTTAGACCTTTTTCAATTAAAAAAAACAAAAACCAATAAACCTCCAACCAAAAGTTCAGTAAAACTGTCAACGCTTGAAATCAAATTTGGAGCGCTTCAAGTTGTGATGGAAATTTTTTTTATATACTTTCGATAGCGTTATTGTAAAATCACTGCATTCATTGTTTGTGTAATGTTAGTAATTTCCAGAGGAAACAATTGGAAATACTGTAGCTATTCCTTTTGGTCTGACAGTTGTACAAATTTTAAATAGTTATTGGAGCTTTGGCCTCGGCGTAGACGGTGAGAAGGGCTCAGCGGAGCTTAATGGAAGGTGCTGAGTGTGGAAACAGGGGTTCAATATTAGATTCCCACTGAAATGTAGCAAATGTTGGGTGGAAAAAACCAAACAACTATGGGCAGAGTTTGTCAGGACTGAAATCTTCTGTGTTGTGTACCTTGAGACAGATCATTAACGTGTCCCCTGCAAGCTTCTGCTCACAGATGTCCTCAGTGTGCTGTACTGGCATCTTATTCTGCTTGATGGGTTTATGCTTTTCAGTAAGCCTCTTAAATCGGGTGAAGCAGCCCTTTGTGCTGACTACTGGTGCTGACAAGGTGTGTGTGTATTTTACCCTCCCAAGGAATGGCTCCAGTCAAGAAGTGGCCCTCACTTGAAAACAGTATTATGCTGTATGTGAGGCACATAGCACAGAAGATAAAAGGTTTTTACATGAATACCAGCATAAAGCAAGTGACCTGTACGCAGTCGTTGCATCTAGTAGTTCCAGCTCATTTCTCTGTTTACCAGACCACCTTTTTGGTGGTTCATCCAGCATCCCCCACTGATGGCTGAGCTTTTCTCCTTTGTCTACTTCCAGAGAATTTCGCTGTCTGCTCTAAACCTGGGGCGATAATCCTACTGCAAGATCTTAGCCAATATAAACTGCATAGAGCACTTACA
The DNA here is from genome assembly GCF_017639655.2 of Falco naumanni. Taxonomy (NCBI): domain Eukaryota; kingdom Metazoa; phylum Chordata; class Aves; order Falconiformes; family Falconidae; genus Falco; species Falco naumanni. Next base: position 3,612,009 of record NC_054065.1, read on the forward strand.
CAGCAACTCCACGTCACCGACATATAAAGAGCTTCGCGGCTATAACAATTGGGCAAACATCCTGCCAAAAAGTACTTAAAATCCTTGTGTTCAGCCCTTTCATATAGAGGTTGATCAGACCGTGGCTTGGAACAGCTGCAGACTGAAATGCTCTGTATGGGGTTACTGCCGCTTCAGCTTTAAGCACATTCACACATGCAATGTCTCTTGTGCCTAAGTGAGTTTTTGCAGTTAATAGAGATTTAAAATCCGAAGTTAAACATGAAGCTCTGTAGCCACAAAGAAATATTATAGACTTTTCCAAGTCTGAGCACTTCACACCTTTGCTATGTGCATTGGAAAAATATTCTTGCATTTCTTGCAGGCCGGTGCCGAAGGAACCCCTGCATGCAGGAGTGCTCCCTGCTGTCTAGCTAGCCTGGCTCTAGATTCTGCTCAGCTCAGTGTACGCTGCTCAAATCACATGGCATTCCCAACCAGATTGTAGCTCATTATCTTTACTTCCCCCGATACTAAACTTTGCAATGAGGTGGTGATAAATCTGACCTTAAAAGCTCTGAGATTATTAATTTCTTTTTCACTTACCTTAGGATGTATTTTTCAGGATGCTCTGGATTGTCATGGCACAGGCAGATTGGGATCTAGAACTGAATGAAGGGCTAGGCTGAATAAAATAAAATCCTAAATTAAACATTGCACATGAGGAATTAGCATGACCCCCAAAACGTACTTCCCTTTGAAAATACAGACTTCCAGTCTGTATTATACTCTGCTTACTACTTTTCTGCATGACAAACCTAATTTTTTATCACTCTGTATCCATCCTGTGACGAGTACAAGTACCTCATCTAACTGTACAATGTCACAGTGAGGAGGAGTTTGTCAAAGATGTATTTCTGAGCTATTTGATCATAGGAGATACAGGAAATTACAGAAGAACTTGGGGAATCCTTGTTTTTAATACCGGTGTGAGTGTATTAGTACCAGTGAGCTCAATGGCTGTGAGTTGTGTCCTCATAAAACTTTGTTTCCGTATGAAACTTTGTCAGTGGCAAAGGTGACATGCACTGATTTGATAACTATCACTAATGAGGTTTCATTGCTGTATTTATTTAAAGTTTGTACTAAAACAGGGCACGATAAGTTTTGTGGTCAAGATGCTTGTGGAAAAAGTGTTCCACAAACACCAGTGCACACAAATTGGGCAGACTTACAACAATATTAATCGCTTCTTTTTTAATTCAGGAAATCTCGGCGTCGTGATTTCTTGTTGCATTCCCCACTCCAACACTCTGTTACAGGGTGATGAAATGTACAATTTTGCTTTTACTTGGTACTCCTCAAGACATTTGTAATCTGTTAGTTCCTTTAAAAAGGTGTGGTTTTCCTGCTCCCTTCGCAGTTTGTCCAGTGTTACAGGCAAAGAGACCCGGAGGGTGTGAGGGGAAAAGCATTAAGACAGTTTTGGCTGAGAAAAGGTAACAGGCAACAGAAATGAGTGGTAAGGTTTCATTGAAGACACTCCTCAAATAAACAGAGAGAAGGTAGCCGCTCCTCCCACGTCCCCCAGAGCCCTGAGGAGCTGGGGAGGCGCCTTTGTGGAGGGACATGGCGAGGAGTCCGGCTGCACGGCCAGGCCTGCGCCTCGCCACTCAGCGAGCTGCCCCGCGCTCTGTTGTAGCGTGTTCTGGGGTTTGTTTCTCCTGTGGGCAAAAGAAAGGAGGTTGTTTGAATGTGTCTGGGGGACAACTGAGGCTCTCCCATTCTCTGGAATTTACCTAGTACGGCATAACTTCCACAATAGAGGCTTTGTAGTGGTGCCGCGGTACAGCTTGATTCATGGCAATTAAGAAAGGATGTCTACAATATAACACAACCAGACATGTCCCTTTGTTACATGGAAATGAATTCTTTTTTTTTTTTTTTCTTTTTCCCTGTGGAAAATTTCAAGTTTTACACTTCACAAATTGTCACCCTCTGGATGTGTTGGTGTTTGGCTTACAACCTTGTAAGCAGGAAAATGCCTCTGTCTCACCAGGTATGTATTAAATTAATCTTATGAATATGGAGACTTTATTTTGTTACTTAATTGATCTGCAGGACTGTCAGATGCTAGATGAATGCATAAAGTGTCGGTAGTGACAAGAAGGGTTTTTTCAAGATAATAGAGTAAAACCGAAGATGCCTCAAACCCACTGGTGTTTGATGGCTTCGTGGTGTCCCGCAGCCTCCTGCTGAGGGCCCCCAGGGCGCGCAGCCATCCTCACCTTCCTCATCATGCAAGCCCAGGCCCCAATACCTGGGGGCTTGCCCTTGATATTGTAAGGCAGCAACATCTGTTTCGCTTAATCTGAACTAAGGTCTGGCAAAGCAGGTTTAGCTTTCTCCAGCTCTATGCTTTATTTAGAAACCTTACTCAAGTATTGGGAGTTGGGTGTGTATTTTCCTCCTCAATAATGTGGCTGCCTGCATTAGCATGTTGTAACTAATATGTGCCGAGGCTTCTTGCGGCTACATAAGCAGTTACCCCATACTTAGCTTGAAACTGCATCAGAATTCAGAGGCACTTGATTTTTAGCCTGGCAGACTGGCTATGGAGCACTCAACCTGGGCCGAGCAAAGCGAAGCCAGCATTGCAAGAAGTGCATGTTATTGTATAAAATTTACTGCAAAGAGGAGTGATGTGAATAGAAAACGTATACAGGAGCTTGCTGCATGCTAGCAGGTCTTTTCTGGGCTCCTAAATGTTAACTGGATAGTAATGTAAGTTATTACACTCATTAAATTAGGCCACAAACAAGTCAACAATGATTCAGCAAAATGGTTTTGTTTGTATAGTGCAAGGAAGTCTGATAGATATCCAGTCAAACATTTATGGCTAAATGGATGAAGATTTTAACATTACAGCCTAATAAAAACCCCATACTGTGTGATTAAATAAGAGGGAAAGCAGTAAAAAAGAGAAAGCGTAATGATGGTAACATGTAGGTCAGTTACAATTTAATTGTCATTGCACTTCATTGCTAACATATCAATTCTCTGCTGCTTAGCTGAGCAGAAAACAACAACTTAACATGTACAGTGGGCCCATGCCTACTCGGCAAACCCCCACTTCCATCACCTGCTTTCGACTACTTCCTTAACAGCCGCGTGAAGTCTTTCTTCTTTAATAGGATAATCTTGCTGGAAGCTCCTGCTGATTGTGTCCTCCCTGCGCTCAATGCATCAGTGATCAGTAAATTTACTTCACACTCTACATAGATGCTAAAATTAGGTTGTTTGCATTACAACTTTCAATACTCCCGCAACAAGAAACACCTGCTTGCAGATTTATATTGTTTTATTTAATGGTTTAAAATAAAGATAGCTTTACAGTGGCAATACCCTGATGTACTATACTGGAAGAGCACAATGGCTGATCATTTTTCTTACTTATCCAATTTATACTATATCTCCTTGCCATATAAGGTATAGCTTCATTAACATCAATTGCAACTTTAGAAACTCCATGGAAGTATTTATTCCTGCCAACTTTTTCCAACATTTTATATTTCCAGTGGCACTGAGGAAAGCTGCATGAGGAGAAAAATCTGTCTGGTTTTGGTTGGGTTTGTTTTGGTTTGTGATGTCTTTCTTTTTCTTTTTTTTTTTTTTTTAATCTTGATAATTCAGTGACATCTCAAAGGGACATTGGCTTTGGCACCTTTTTAAAATGTTAACTGTCTAGCACAGTTATGCTGATCTATAGTAAAGACTTAAAAGAGTACATAACCAAACTGTTAATTCAAGTGCCTAAGGTGACATTTTTTATCCAGCTCTGCAGAGCTGGTTTTATATAGAGTAGAACACAGATCCCATTTGGGGGGAAGGGGGGCAAAGTAGGGGGAGCAGCCTGACAATGCCCAGGGAACTCCAGGAGAAAGGCTAGAAAAAAATACCTATTCCTGTAAAACTGTTGTAGAAATGATGCATTCAAAAGCATTGGATTAATTATTGGGAATATTGTTGACTCTCTTTTTTCTTCTTCTGGAAGTTAAGGGGGAGATTTTGTGATAAACATGGACAGACTGATCCAACAAAGCTAACCAGTGCTTTTGGGGCAATATAAAAGTGAGCCAGCAATGACAGGTTTGTGTTAGGCATTTTGTTGCATGCTGGAGGTGGTGCAAGGAAACAGATACGCCTTAAAACGGTAAATGTAAGTAACTCTGCAGTCGCTGGCCTGTGTGCTCAGGTGTTAAATTGTGTACCTGGTTTCTCATTCTCCAAATTCACGCTGAAGTTTTGTGTGGGTTGATACATCCCCAGGGAGAGGTGTCCCTGAGCCTCCCTGGCTCTCAGCAATGTTCCTCAGAGCATTGGCTGGTAGCGGTAGGGTGAAGCCTCACAGCTACCATGTAGTGAGCTCATCCCCTACAGATCTCCATGATCTGTCTGGTTGTCTATGAAACAGCAGTTGAAGAACCAGTGTAAAAAACTGAGACCTGGAGACTAAGGGCATATTAACCTGATGCCAGCATAGGACACATGTACATTCTATGAAGTTCAAAAATCACTTTTCTTTCTGCTGTTTCATGTATGAAACTTCAGCAGCTCGATATGGTTCATGTAATTGTGGGTCTTGTGAAGCATTACAGCTTCCACCCAGTCTTGGATCCCCCAGTCTCCTAGACGGAGGATGTAACGCTTTTTAATCTATTTTTTTTTTATTTACTATTTTTATTTCCTTTATTTTGAGAAAAATAAGTTTAATCCTTGCTAGCCTTTCTTGCTCTGAAGGAAATGGAAACCCATCTCTACAGATGATGCTAGAGTCAAATGCTGAGATGAAGAATGAAAGTGTGAGGGGAAACTTACTGCACCATACGTTCCTGCTGCTTAATGAGGACCAGGGAGCAGTGAGCTTCTCATATGCCTCTGGAATGAGACCAGCAGGAAGGGATTTTTCCAGACCTTGTTGACGTTCCCGTGCATGCCTTGCACGAGAAACTGTCATAAGGCTCCAATGGACCTCTGGTCTTTCTCGCTTGTCCCTACTGGCAAGTTCTTTGAATGACATCTGATCCTCTTGGTTGTGCTGTGGAACTGAAAAGGACATTGAAACACCACTTCTAGTTTTAAGTGCTGACCTAAAAACTTTAACTAGCTTGGTTAGTAGTACTAAGAAAGTTCATGAGAGCTGGGACTTCAGTGTCAGTACTTGATGATTGTTGTATCATGTAGTAAAGTCTGTGAAGTAGGGAAGTCTGTGTTTCTGTGGTTTTGCCAGATTAGCTAGCTGTCCTCTGACTGCATTTTGGGCATAGCCTAACGATGAAGCAGACCCTAATTAATATAATCTAAGATTTGCTGATTTATCATCTTTGGAAGTTAGTCTGATCTCAATAGCCGTTAGCTTCAAATGTGGGAACGCAATGTGTCTGCCTCCTTAATGTGGTGAGTTCATGTTGTATATGATGGTTGTATACATTTTTGATACAATGTAATGGTAATATCCATCCCAATTCAGGTATAAAAAGTCATAAACAAACGTAGGTGCCCATATCTGAAAACTAAAAAACTGCCTGCCTTTTTTTTCCAGGAAATGTACCCTTCAATTTTTAAAACAAAAAAAAAAACAAACCCAAACCCAGGCTTTTCCTGAAGAAAACCACCCACATATCACAGAGTTGCAGGATCTAGCTGTGCCATTGCTGCAGATGCATGCTGTGGTCGAGTTTGTTGTCCAAGCTATTTTACCTGTTTTAACCTATCCATATATCCTATAGGCAAATGAATGTCTGAAATTTCAAAATGAAAGGAGAAAGAGCGCATAGATTTGGGGCTTATTCCAAAATTCATGAGTAAGTCAAAATGGTGTTAAATCAGTTTACTTCCCGGTAGGACATGTCTGAACGGTGTCCTTGGGGCAAATGTCTTGCTGGGCACTATTTCCAAATCTCTTACACGTGACTGGTGTGAGCTGGTGCAGCTGGACAGGTTTGTGTTTTTTTGTTGAACTTCTAAACTCCTGATTTCTTTGTGCCGTCCTTTGGCAGACACAGGTTTCTGCAGGGTGGGAAACTGCACATCAAATGTACATCACACAAGTACCTGTTGTCGTCATAGTCCTTTGCTGCTTGGGAGCCCTGGGACCGATCCCTCTGGACACGACATCTCCCCCCAAAGAGGGTTATGGTCCTTTTGCACTAGCCTTTAAGAGCAGGATCAGCTTTCATAGGTAATAGGCCTCTCCCTGTGAAATAATTTAATAGCAAGTACACTCCTCTGTGCACCTGAGAGCTCCAGGAGGTTTTCTGCCTTCCAGCAGCAGAGTGTCTCCTATAGCTCCCCGTGGTGCCATACATCTCCACAACCCACACCCTCGCTCAGCATGACCAGCACCTAATAGGCACCGTTGAGCCCCATTGCAATAGCATGTATTAGTGACTTTAGAGTAAACTGCTTGCAAAAATCAGCCTAGATAAAATACCCAGATGTTTATGGTCAAAAGGTGTATTGGGAGCCAGTGAGGCAGCAAAGGCCTATTTGGAGTATGTGTTTCAAGGCTTAACAAGATTAACGTCTGCATGTGCGAGTCTGTAAGGGCCCAACTGAATAGTGCTCTTTCCATGCCAGGTTTTTTTGGCTAGTTAAAAGGTGAGTTTTGATTTCTTATCAAGTGGTGCAAAACAAATGCAGTTTGGGCTCTGCTTGTCAGATGCAACTGGAAGCATAGCAAAGGGAATAATTGTTGGAAGAAAGGTGGATTTGGTTCCCTTTATGGAACATGATGTAACTGTTCCACAAATACAACACTCCCAGATTTCCCTAATTTTCTCTGGTTTTTTAAAGTTGTTGCCCTAGTGATGAAACACAAGCCCACTGCCCAGTTATACAGTGACTGGAGTTACGGATGAAAAGAAAATCCGGCAACAGCCGAAGAACTTCCACAGTTTTTCCCCTGTGCTTTTGATGCTACAGTGATGCTTGGGCTGCACAGGAGGGAAGCTGTGGTTTGTTAAAAAACGCAGAGATCAGGAACGATAGCCCTGCTCTGCGGTGGTGTGGTGGGTTCTGCTTTCTCGGAAGCCTGCTCTTTACTCTGATCGCTGAGTAGCATCCATAACAGTTTTATTCCCTTTTGAGCATCTGATGAATTCATCCTGCTTTCTCACACAGCACAAAAATGTGTAGCATGATCTTTTAGCTTTGGGAGCAGCAAAGGGTGAATCCTGGAGAAATAAGACCCTCTCACACTGGGTAAAAGGGTCTGTCCTGTTGTTTTGGTTTTCTTAGGTGCCTGACTTCAACTTATGAATCACACTAATTTGGGTTTTTTTTCCTTAAGTAGCTGGATTATTATTTTTTTTTTTCCCAGTTTGTAATTTTATCTCCTGCTAAGTTAAGGACTGGCCATAAACATCTTTATGTCCAGCAGCACAGAGCAGCAGGTGTGTGTGCCTTGTAGGCCCTGGTGCTGTTCTGGGGTTGAGAGACAGGTCCTGCATCTGCCACCCAGCCTGCAAGCAGGGCATGCGCTGCTTTAACTGCTATGGTTGGTACTATTCCGTATCTTGTAACGTAATTTTAGGTGGCTTATTAGACTTATGATTGATGACAGCCAAAAGAGGATATACAGCTACTCACTGACATTCATGCTTGCCTTTTAAATATCATACTATATGGCTTCAGATCACTATTTTACACTCAAGTGCTCTAAGCCCCACATTAGCGCATCTCTTCCTCCTCCAAATTAACGTGTTCTTTTAAATGCACTAATATTTCAGCAGTGTGTTTTTAAACAAATTCTGCATTATTTGCCCCTTTCTTTTCTCTTCTTACATTGCTTACTTCTCAGTCAAATGTTAGCAATCCTCTCCGCTGAAACTAAACTGTAAATATTCTTCTTGCCATTATGTCAGCCTAGCGATTTCTTTATATTTTTTTCTCCTTACTAAATTATGTTTACCTGAATACATCAGGTTCATTTCACCTAGGCAGGATGTCCCATTAAGCATGACAAGTAGAAGGTTGTGAGATTAATGCCCTTCTTGAGCCTGAATTAGCGTGTCAGCATCTTTTCAGACCTGGGACCGGAGAACATAGGAAGCATGCCATAATGGACCTTAGCCTTTAACTGAACTGCTCTAATATTATTCCTATAACAAGACTACTTTTAAAGAGGCTCATTATTGGCTTCATTAGATATGTTACTTGCATCAGTGGCTGTAGTTACTCGTATAATATGGAAGAGGTTAACATAGCGTATTTTTTATGTATTATATGGCACATAGCTTGAAGTAGCCAAAAGGTTTATGGCGATGTAATTGGTAGTTAGTGTGAAATTTGTAAGACAAATAGACAATACCTAGGGTAACCCCTATAATCCTCTCCTTTCAGTTTTTTACAGCCACCAAAGGGCCTCATTAAAACAGCAGTCAGCACCTTAGTGAAAAGATACAGTGCTTATAGTGCCCAAATGTGACAGAAAATCTGCATTTTGTAAATCTGACACCTTTGATAGATTATACAGTGTGAAGCCATTGCTTCTAAGCATTATGATAACGCTTAAGGTTCTCTTCTGAATCCAACCGTGCTATATTCACTGGGTATAACAATGTGAAAAAGAGCTGGTTGAATAAAATAAAGCATGTGAGAAGGAGAGGAGCCTTTTTTCCTTTGATACAAAGCTCATCTCCTGCAATGGGACTAACAGCTATGGTTGATATCCCTGGTTTTGCTTGTACGGAGGGATATGGGCATATAAATATTGGTAAAATAACTGTTTAATATACAGATGCAAAAAACCCCTCTGCCTACATTAGCCAGTTTATATGGCTTCTGTGAGGGAAGGCTGTGTAGAGCAATGATGGTATTAAGATTTCTTTTTTACTGTTTTAGAGGCGAAATTCTGCTCTTGCTTAAACTTGTGTAAACCCAAGTAGATTCCATTGCCCTGAGTGAATCCTGTTGTCACTCAGAGTCCTGTAAATCTGGTGTAATGCACTGGCTTACATGGAATTAAATGGACAGGCGTAACGAAAGCGAGAGTCTGACCCAATGAGTTTACTATTCTTTCGGTTTATTTATAACAACAATGAAACAGAAATGTACTGCATACACAGAGCATAGGCTCTGAGTGCTGTGGTGTGTGTCTGAAAGCTCAGTTCTTAGTAAGTACGCTCTAAGCTGTAGTTAGATGGTGTAGTTACTTTGAACATATTTGGTAGGGTGAACTATTTGAAACCGTGCAAACAGGAGTTGCTATGGTTGATTAGCTGCAACTATTTGCTCTAATCACAAAAGGTAACCTCAAACAGCCAGAGGTCCAAAAGAGTAATTATTATCTTCCCCTCCTTTTCAGAGATGGGCTCAAGCATTTGGAACTGCAAAAATTTTAAGAACTTGCCAGAAATAAAATGAAAACTATCACTTAGCTCCCATTGCCTTCGTTGCGGCAGAGGAAGTTCTTCTAGATTTTTTGCTCAGGGGGATGGAATGTAGGTTATAATGTTTACTTGGGCTCCAAATGTGACAGCTGTTTACCTCTTCATCTGGTAATTGAAAGATTTCCTTTTAAATTAAAGCTGCCGTAGACAAAGAGTGGAGCAGAAGTCGCATTCGGTTCCTTGGCAAAAAATATAGCACTGATAATTCTGAAAGAGGTATTTCCAGCTTAGTCCTTTGATCATTTCAGAAAATGTACCACTGCGTGTTGCTAAAATAGGAATGCAGACAAAAAAAGAGGAAGGAGTTACATATGTGAAACCTTTTTATTTCCTTTTGCATCAGGATTTGTTCCTATCTATGGTAAATCACCTGTTCAAAGGCACAGAATTGGTCCCTGCAGGTAACAGGGATGGAAGAAACATTGCTGAAGTGCTCAGTGATTCAAGGAAGTTTAATTTTGATCTCTTAAACAACAACAAAAAAAGCTATTCAAGGAGTGAGCATGAAAAAAGAATTCTGAGCACCAATTCTCACAACTTGGAATTTGTTAAAACAAACAAACAAAAAACAACAACAAAAAAACCCCAAAACAAAACAAAAAACCAACAAACCGTAAAGAAGCACAAGTCATAGATGCATTTGGATCCAGTAGCAAAACAGGAGATAACTGGAGCTAATTTGTGGCCATAATTATTCTATTATGTAACATAGGGCACTTCAACCTTTCTTCATAGGTACTTAGAGTTTTTAAATTGGTGGCAATATCGGAAGTACTCAACAATTTTCTAGTGTCCTTTAAAACAACAACTCACCTCTTTGACTACATCATATTGACCCATGAGGTCATTTTCTTAAATAACATAACTCAGATGGAGCATCTTTCTATTTTAGTGTTGTTTTCCGAGGACTATTATCACAACTACTCACCATTCTTTTTGTTAAGCACAGAGTTAAAAATGTAGAAGGGTGAAAGTCATGATGCTGTGGAAGGGCTCTCTGTGTCTTCTGCTGCAGTGGGTTACCTGAAGTGTCGTCACCCTAGTAGTGACTTGTTTTAGTTACCTTCCTTGTTTCCGAGTTGTCCAGAAATGATTCCCACTGTCTTTCTTTTTTTCTTTTACAAATAATATGGTTATCAAAATGCGTGTATAAGAAAATCCCTAGAGAGCAACAAACCCTTCTCTGTTGTTCGGTATTAGGCAGACAGTAGACTAGATCTCGGCATGTATTTTGGGTGGGAAGGAGATGGGTGCGGTGCAGGTGGAGAGGCTGTGCTAATGCTGGGAGGCAGACCGGAGGCTTGCTGGGCCTCCTTTCTCAGCCGGGGAGTTTTACTCTACGGAATCACAGTTCAATTATAAAACTGTCCCTAATATTTGTTTAAAAATTAAAATTTTTATCCCCCCAAATCCTTGTGAATTGCGGTCACTGATCTAGAGCAGGAGGCGAGTGGATGTACCTGTGTTTCTGGTGGAGGATGGTGCTGTGAAATCTAAAGGGCCTTATTTAATCTTAGACGAGGACACTCAGCAGCACGAACAGCACGTTGCCTCAGTTCGTGCATACCAGAAGTGATTCAGCTGTAAGCAGCAAAACTGGGGCTTGCTTAGGTGTGGAGAGTATTGAAATCAGGACCAGCAAAAAGCCTTTCAAATTAACTTTTTTACCAAAGTCTAGATTTTGATCAATACGATTGCTTGCACCGCAAAATGAGCATTTATGAGTATCATGTCTGGGTTTTTTTAATTCAGTGGATTATTCACATCTGTTAGGTGAGAATTACAGAGTGCTGAAATAATGTATTCTTGTGTTTTAGATCTATCACTGCCAAGGGCTACTGAATAGTAAGTATCAACATCTGTGTTACTTCTTTGAGTTTTCTGATTAAATGTGTCTAAACATTTCAGCTCCTACTGGAAATAAAAATAAAAGTAGTTTCAAGCTAGTTTGATGCAGGATTTCAGTGAAACATACTAGCAGCAGACATTAGTTAGGGGACTGTATGTGCAATTAGCCCTAAATAACATTAAGCTAGTGTTGTGATTTGTATTATTGAAAGGACATTAGGCTCTTGAAACTGTAAATAATGGAGTAAATATAAATAAAGGTACCTGTATTTTGACAGTGATGTTCCACCTCTCGTTCCCTGCATACACAAAAATCATTCAAATACCTTTTCTTTCTCTGACAAAAATATTCATTAAAAATATTTCACTGTGCTGCCTTTTAATATAGCACGGGCATTCAACCTGTGCAGGAAGCTTCCTGGAACCACACAAATACTGTGTAATTATCTTGTGGCTCCCTGCTGGCTGCTGCATATTCCAAGCACAAAGTGAGCAGCACATTTCTAGAGCCTGACTTCTGTCTTCATTGTCCCTGCTTGGAATATGAAGCTCCACTTCATTATAGCAGACCTGATCAAACTTGATAGATTTAGCCATTATTCTTGACTGTGTCAACTTTCTACAGCTTTTTTTTTTTGCTTTTTTTTTTTTCCTTGGGCTCTTTTGTTTTGCCACCCAGGGACTGCATCTTATTTCTAGGCACTCTGCCTCTCTCTCTCTCTCTCTTTTTCTCTCTCACTCTGTCTCTCTCCTCTTCCCCCCCCCCCCCTCCCCAAACAGACCAAGGTTTCAGCAAATAATGCTGCTTGTGCATCATGTGATTCATGGAAAATAAGGCTTGCAATTTTTTCTCAATTGTCCTTTATGGTTTTTATTGACTATTTTTTGTTCAGTTTGTTTCTATAAAAAAAAATTATACTGCAATATTGACATACAATACAGAAAAGCTTTGAAAATCCTTATTTTCTGTTAGTGGTACAATAAATTTAGCATTGTGAGGATTTTTTGTCTGGTTTATGACAACTTTCAAGTAGCACTTCAGAGTTCATATTTTCAAGGATGATTCAGACAAATGTATCTTATCAAATTTTATAAATCATTGCTTTGTTTATTTAACCTAGAGACATATCGCCACATTTTCTTTGCAAAAGGCATTAGATCATTCTTTGAGCAAATACAGATGTTAATACAACTGGTTTACCATAACAGATTGCTTTGTAGTTTTTGAGAGTTGCTATGCAACAATAGAGAAGTACGGTGCAGCTCTATCTGATTTTTAAAGTACTGGATAAAACACAGAGCATTTTCATAGCTAACCTAGCACAGATCCCTTGAATTGCCACAAAATGAGTTAACCAAAAGGTGAGAAATTTGTGCCTGAATTTTTAAGACTCAAAGGGTCAACTGATCTTTACTGTCGTTAACGAACTTGATGAACATGGCGATGAAGCTTTTCGAGCTTTACATTTGATTGATAGTATTTGTTATATTGGCATGTACATTTCACAGGCATGATTAATGTTGAAAAGCACTTTATAATTAATTTTACTTATTAAATAGCAATTATGAATTGTTAAAACTTTAGGAAGGGATTAGGCTTGTTTCCTTTTGTTTCTCTCTTGGTTGCAGATTAAAAGGTAAAGGATGTCTTATCATTTCCAACAAGTTTACTGAAAGGTTCTTATTGAGGGATATTGTTTAGCAGCATTTAAATAGTGTTAGGAATTGGTATGACTTAAATTTGGTGTTATGCTTTTTAAATTAAAAAATCATTATTTTTTAGAGTGGCATTTTCAGTCTCACCAAAAGCTTCTCAGCATCTTAAAATGTAAATTGCAGAGAAGCAACACAAAGGATAAAGAGAAGATTTTGAAGGCAATCACAGTGATCACTTAATTCAGTCTCTGCATATCCACTTGGCATAAGGTAATTAGAGTGCCACACTGCTGTAAAGACAGAAAGCTTAGGGTACCATTCTGACTCACCCAGACGATAATACATGATTAGAAGTCAGTGACAGATCACAACTGCTGAATGACCCACCAAGGTCTTATCAAGGGCAAATCACATAATTAGCATGCACTTCGCTGGCAGAGGAGTACAGTGCTATTGTTCTGGCACAATCAAATTAGCCCAGCCAATGAGGTCACTGTTCCGTGACCTTAAAGACATTTTGTGTATTATTTTTCTGCCACATAACAAAAAATAAAAAATAATAATAAAAAAACCCACCAAAAACTCCACCCCACTTTGAGCTGAAGTTCTTGCAGACACTGAAAATATCTGTTATGAATGCATTTTTGGAACACACTCTGCCGACTCCTTAGTTCATCATGTATGGAATAAAGGAGTCGGCTAATGCAGTCTGACCCTGGGGGACACATATGTAATGGAGCCACTTTGACAGAAATTCAAGCATCTAGCGAGGCCTGGAACTCATTTACCCTGAGTGCATACGCAGCATCATGCCCATAACGGGGGAGGGGGAGCCTTCATGCAAACACAAAATCTTTCCTTCATTATGATAATTAGCACAATTATCTTGATTTGCTCTTTTTATCTGTATTTTCCCCAAGGTTTGGCCATTTTATGTGTCTCCCCCCTGCTCCTCATGAATAGGGGCTCTCGGCTGAGAGCAAGAGTCGTTGGGGATGGTAACCACCAAGGATACTTCAAGCATCTCATCCACAGGCGGCCGTTGTTCTGTGGCAGAGTGCTGAAGTGTAACATCACTGAGGTGAACACACACAAAGAGCCGAGCCTTTCGTACCCGGGAAGACCTCTCCTGACTTCCCAGACTAGAGGGTGCTCACCAGGCTGGTGAGAAGTAGGACCTCCCTGTTCGCAGTGCAGTTCTCCAAAGCTGGCAGAGCCATTAACTCTCATTTTTTAGTTAAATTTTGAATTGTTGGCTTAAACGTGGGGGCTTTTCCCCTTTGTTCTCTAAACAGGAATATGGCTTTGAATTGATCTGCACACTTGTTAATATGCATGGTATATAGGAAAGCCATTGTAACTTTTAGGAAAAGTGAGAATGTAGCCTTTGTTTGTATTCTCTTTCACTAGTCTACAGATATTTGGGCTGCATATCCCAACCTCTCATGGATAATTGGATCAAAAAGGTCTATAATGAATTGTCTCTGTCGTGTCTGGGCCTCTGTCACAGCTTCTCTTTACTTTTTTTTTTTTACCTTTTTTTTTTTTTTTAAAGGCTGGGTTAAGTTAACTCAAGATAGGAACTCTAAAATGTTTATATTTCATGAATTTAAAGATGAGCTTTCATGTTCAGTCAAAAGGGAAATGAAAGCACAACATTCAAATAGCTCCCTTTCTTTTCAAGGATTTGGTCCTAGGTCTTTTTTAGATGTGAGAGGTGTTACATGTGGTATTCGTGCATGACAGGCTCTTTTCAGCCCTCCTCTTCATTAATACTACATCACTATATACATTAATACTGTTTGTGACATCACAACAATTCTCACAACAAGGAGTAATGATGTTAGAAACAGAGAACTATGACTTCGTAGTTTAGCACACAGGGGAAGAGGTTGCAAAGATGAGATCTACTATTTGCAACGTTTATTTTCTGTTATAATTAGTCAGTATGGAGAGAAAAGCAGGCAATACAGGCGACTCTGATGCATACTTAAATGATACATTTCCAGTGTCTTACTGAGCTTGAAAGCTCACCTTTGAGCCAATTAAATAATTCTAGATACAACTTGGCTTTGTACATGCTACTTCTTTATGCTGCCGGTGCTGCAATGGTCATAGCCTACGAGAGCTTTGTTATCCTTCTCTGTCCCCAAATACGTTTTCATTGATGAACAAACAAAGGTTCTTTACCAGCTCATAGTTTGTAGATAAAATGCAAGAATTTATTAGAGATGTGAATTCAAATTAAAGATCAGTGATTCAGGGTCTTCCCTCAGAATTAATTCTGACAATACCTTCCATTTATTGTAAATACCTAGGCTGAGTCTGCAAAGTGTGCGCCATTGAAACTTTTCCTTGTCTGGCAGAAAGCTTATTTCTAAAGGTCTCGTTGATTGTGCAAACACAGGAACATTTTCTTTCCTTGAGAATTAATATTGACTGTGTATAGAGCGACAGCAGTACTCCATCTATCCACAAAATCATATAAACATATATAATTACTCTGAAAATCTAATCTATTTCTGGATACTTAGTCCGTGTGATAACTTTTGTTTCACTGAATAAAATGATAAATTATATACAAAGAAGCAATTATGGTTGTTCTTGAATCAGAAAGAGATAGAAATACACACTTTGTAAATATAGACCTACTTTTCCTAAAAGGCATTTATTTCTCCAGTTTTAAAAATGTGTGTGTTTGTATATGGATGAATGTCTGTGTGTGGATGTTTACCTGTCTGTGTAAAAATAAAATGAAAGCCTGTGTCTCTGTATATACTGCATGCGTACTTGTATGTATAAGCATATAATAATTCATAGTCCCATAAGCTCTTGGTGGACATTCCTGCCTCAGTCATTCAGCCCCCACCAGGAAAGTCTGCTAACAAACAGGATTAAAATTCACTCCTTTCAACCATCCTAGGCATTTATTCCTTCCTTTTCATTGAGCTACATTTGTCTGATTTAACAAGATAAGATTTGAGTGCTGATGCAGCCCGTTGTTAATGCAGCAGCCGCATCCACCATACCATCGACACTGTGCATCAGAGGGATGCATAAATCAGGTATTCAAAAAAAATTAGATATGCAGCACACCAGTTTTATAGTCCCAGCCTCAGAAATTGAAATGGCCCAGATTAATGTATTATATCTTACACACTGTCCGAGTGAATCAACTTTAATATATTGAACAGATTCGCAGAACAAGACTTTGTTATCTAAGGAGCACTCGGAAGAAGGAATTGACCTGAGGATTTGATTTGGTTCAGGTAGTTCATGTTGTACAGCAGCATTTGAATAGTTTCACATAAAAATAAAATTTGTATCAGAAATATTTCACATCATCCTGGGCTTGTTCATGTCGAAGCTTTGCAGTGGGGCAATATTACAGAAACAATGTCCAGCAAAAAGATGATTTTAACCTTTGCTTCAGACATGTCAAAACAATATAATGTAATTTTAATGCAAACTGCTGTTTCATAGCAGAGGCGCTTCCACACACTGACTTTAACTAGTTTGGGTTTATACTGAAAATGAAAAGCCCATTGAAATTCATATATGATGGAAACACCACAATTTACACCAGTCTGCTCCCAGAGTGTACGCTCTGTTTGAAGCCATGCAGGGAGACAGTTTTGCTGTATTGTCTATTGACAACCCATAAAACAACTTTACCTGCATAATCAAGGACAGACGAATGTTGAGTGTGTGAAGGGGGGTATCCCTCTTATTTTGAACTACCATTGCTGTTTGGGTGGAGTTTGGACGGCTGTTTGCTTTTTGAAAATAAGACAAAAACCTGATTGAGTAAGATGAGACATAACAAGGTGTCAGAAGGATGTGTTGAAGGGCTGTGAAGCATGTTTGCAGAGACGTTTATTCTCCTTATTCCTTCCTCTGAATTATCTAGTTACTAGGTAATTTGCTAGTAGTTAACAGCAGATGTATTGTTGAGCCAGTGGTTTTGGAGCCCCTCTTAGTTGTTCCCTTCTATACAAAAACCTGAATGGGTTTCACTGGGCAGAGTCCTCTTGTGCAAAGGAGGAAGAGGAAATTGGCTGGGCATGGTCACCCCTTTTCCAGCCAGAGCTGTTCTTTGTGAGGATGTATGTAAAGGGAAATGATGGCTTAGTGCTTTTTCACACTTTCAATAACAAGTGATGAGAAAGTGCTTACACCTCTAATTGTGCTGTGCTAATTAGCAGTGACAAGAAATGCCATATTCTGAGAGTCCACTAGGTACTTTGAAGGGGACTGGGCAGATTTACTTGGCATTTATGCTCCTAGAGATGCAAAAAATACCGAATAAGATTTGGATGCCTGTGCATTTTCAAATCCACTTGAAATCAGTAGGAGTTAGGTGCTTTTCAGACGTCTGGTGCCTCTAAAATATGGTCAGGGAGGACTAGAGTCTTTTAAGCCTGCCCTTTTAGAGCATTTTATGTCAACCTATTTGTGCTGTTTACAAGACAGATGTTTAAAGAGATAGGGGTAGACTGTAGCTGATCTAATGTCCTTATATAATAGCATAGACTACAGAAACCTTGCTGGATTGTATCGAGAGCTGAAGTCAGGGGTAAGGAGACCAAGGTGTTAGTGACTTACCCCATAGGAAAGCAATTAACAGGCAGGGAGAAGCCAAGCCTCGGCCTCTCAGGCCCGCCAGTGGGTCACGCTAATGTGAAGGTGCAGGGAGCACAGAGGAGCTGGGGTAGATGGGTGGGCTGGTTTTTGAGTTGTTTGAGATTCTTTTAGGCTGTTCTAGGCCCTGGACAACATGCATTTTTTTAGCTTTGTCCGGAAAATACAATCCAGCCTGAAGTAGTTTGCCATTTTATTCATTTTATTTTCCGTAGCAAATGTTATAATTTACAGTGATGTAACAGGAAAGAAAATGTAACAAGTGTGTTGCCGTTTTTAACTCAAAAGCACAATAATAACAAATTAGGGTAGGCTCATACTCTTTTTCAACATACGACATCCTGCCCCAGCCACGTTATATGAATTACCAGTCTTTCTTCATTAGGCCTGGTCAAACTTTGTCTATCTATACTGATATAAATGAGAGATATTATTATCAAATTAGCATTTATTGTGTGCTGCCAGAAAGCATGATTTTTCAAGAAAACCTCAGGGTCAATCAGCCTTGAAGAGAAATCTTCGTTTAACAACAGATTTGTGATCCTCTTGTTTATAAATAATCATGTATAATTAACATTAAAGGTGCACAGGAATCCAAAGTTAAAATGTTGTCATTCTAAAATATGTTTATATTTATCCTTAATTCTGGAAGATCCGGTTCTTTTGCTTAGTGTGTTCCTCTTGAGTGTTGAGACTCAATGCAAACCATTCATTTTCATCAAATGGCTAAATGCATGCTTAGATTCTTTAGTGAGCAGGGAGGACTTAAGCATGTACTTCAGTGCTTTGCTGACCTGATAGCTGAATTGTCCTGGCCTTTGTTATGCAAAGCTGCCTGTCCTACAAAGAGTAGCTCTCTTTAAAACTTTTCTTTTTTGTTAATTCATACCACCACCCCAAGGAAATCAGAAATCATGAATTTTACAAAATCATAAACTTGTAAGGCAGTATGAGTGGAAATACGCGATAGAATTCATGCCACTGCTAAACCATCCAGACAATTAGGAGAACGTTTTAAAACCAAGTCACAGTTATTCCGATGCATTAAGTATAACTCTTTAATGTTGCAGAGTCTGTGTCTTCCATCTGTTCTATCAATTAAACCGTACGTTGATCTATGAAGTTATTAGCATCAGCCAAAGTTCCAAACAGATCTGTTTTGTCACCAAAGGAAGTCCTACATTTAGCAGGAACAACAATGTAATTTCTATTAGACATCCAAAAAAATAATCTTTCGTATTTCTATAAACTTTTATTGCAAAATTAGATTTGGGCATTGTGTGCTCTAGCAAAGAGAATTAGAAGAAGGTTGGGGTGATGCTTTGCTCTCTGTGCGGCTGCAAGAGTACCTGGGCTTTTGTGGATAAACAATCACCAGAGAAGCAGTTGACAGAATTGGTGTTCCTTTATCCTGGTTAAACTGGTGAATCTGCTTGGCTCTTTCTAGCTGTTATCGCCAAGTACAATAGGGAGACTGTTCACAGCACAAGAAGGGTCAGCTAATTAAAGAGAGTCTCCTCATCAACTTTAAAGTAGCCCCGTTGCTCACAGGAGGAAATGCTAGTGGTAAAAATACTGCTGTCTTTAAACAAGTCTGAAGCTCCTTTGGAAGTAGACATTTCTGCTGGTCAGTGAGGAGCAAACCCAGTTTTTTGTGTAGCCATCCAAGGAAACCTGCAACTGTCATTCTTGTCACTTATCAGGAGATCTTAGAGGCTGTTTATTAGGTGGAGGGGTTAATTCTGTGTAACTGAGAGGGTTCGTGTTCTGGCACTTCAGGCTCAGGCTTGAGGAGCTGCTGGTTATGCACCAGACAGAGGCAGTCCCTGGGTTTTTTGAACCGTGATGCCACTGGAACTTTGTTCTTCCAGTTATGGAAGGGTAGAAACTGTAGAAAAGAGGTGAATTATATTCCTGCAGATGGGCTTTGCTTACCTGATGGGCAACCTTTCTCCATCAAGGTGAAGCTTCTATGTAGTTTCTCATTTTATTACAAATAGGGAACGCTACAGCTAGTAAGACTTAGAAGTAAGAAAAACGTGGATGAGAAAATGCAACAAAATGGAAAGGAAGGGTGCCTTTTGACAAAGTTAGAGATGGCAGTAGTTTGCCATTGTCCATTTTGCTCACTCGGACTCTTGTCAGTGCAGATACATCTACTGAATTTTGGAGACTGTGGATAGTTATGACAATAGACAGATCTCCGGCTGTAGGTAACGGAGCAGTTATTGGTGCTGGCAGTCTTAGAAATTTCCTTTTGACAATAGGCTTGATCTTCTTATAATAGATTGAACTTTACCTGAGTGACTTTCATCCAGGCACCTATTTCTTCCCAGGGCTAGGAAAGTGAAGGAGCTGCTCTAAGCATGGGGAAAGGCATGCTGATAATAATATGGTAACTGTCCCTTTCAGGGTTGTCAAACAAGATGGGTGACAAGGTTATCTTTGTTGGATCGGAAAGCAAAAATATCTTGACAAGAAAGAGCATCACAGTGCTTTAAGAACTCTGCAACAGGAAGAAGCAGAAGTGTTACCAAATAGCCCTTTTCATGGTGTAGTGTAGAAGTTGTGCCTTTTTCTTATTAAATGCCTTTCCAAGTTGAGGCTCTCTAAGTCTTTCAGGATGAGTTTGTCCTTATCATGCTTTTATCTTGGACAGGTGTTTGTGCTTGACACACATAAAATTTCATGAAATGACTCTATGGGTCAATTTTTCCAGCCACATTGTCGGTGTCTTTCCTTACAGACTCCTTTATCAAAGTTTGAGATTTTTGTGCAAAGTTAGCTCTTGCCCCTGTTTCAATATTAGTTTGCTGGATTCTCATTCTCTCTACTTACTCTTGGAGGACTCCCTCCTTCTCATTTCTTGTTGAATTCTTCTCAAACACGATAGGTTTCCTAAGGTTTTAAGTCCCAAGCAGTCTAACTGGTCAAGAGAGGATTCAGCTGCCTATCCAATCATCCTTTTTCTCTTGTAAAACTTGCACCAGTTACTCAGCAATTTAGAGCACCCTCAGTTTCCAGTGTGCTACAGCTTGGGGAAATATATCTTAATATCTGTTATTAGTGCAAATAATATTGATGTCACTTTCTTGGCTTTCATTCTCTGGGAAGACATAGGGAGTCAATAGTTCTTGTTAGTTGTAGATACCTGTGATATATATTACCAAAGGTAAGCTTCTTGTGAAATAACATTCTGAGTGTATGATTAACTTGTCTTAGAACAAAACAAAAGTCTCAGCCAGTCACAGTATCACTTTCACGTTTTTGGATTTGAGTCTAACCTGCGCTACCTCCCCTTCACTCTTACCTGGAAGTTGCCATAAGGGAGCGGCATCCTACACCCTCAGCTAGGATTTGTACTGATGGAAAAAAATGTGCTGTGCTGGTCATCATAGCTTGAGTTCAGATAGTGGATAGAGAGAAAGTTAAATATTGTATGGGTAAAGCATGGTTCAGAACATGCTCAAGTGGTTCAAGAAGCTGTAGAGGTAGAGGTGCCTACACACCTAGATCTGGTGTAACTTGCATCATCTTCGTGTTTGTTTGGTTTTATTCTTTTGGGGAAGTTTTTGCTGCATCTAGTGGTGTTTTTTCAGGGGAGTCAGTAAGATGAGTTTTATACTGATTTAAAAACTGAAGGAGTTGGAAGGGAAACAACGTAGAAGAGGAGCTTTTTTTGCTGGAGGACATAATTTTTCAGGTTTATGGAAAAGTTAGTTTGGTATGGTGACAGTATGACTGCAGTACACAAGCAGGTTAGTGTTCCTGCACAGAGTTGTCACCCAGCTGTCATTCACCCTTCAAGTGAGAAGCGGACAGGATGTTTTAAAGTTGCAAAGAAAGAGAGGGGAAATCCTGTTACAACTTCCAGCTGTGCCTTTGGGGAAAGCACTGTTCATTATTTCTTGATGCTTTTGGGGATTTTATATCATGTCATTCACTGTTCTGTGGATAAATATTTAAGTATATATCCGCCATTGGTTGTGCCTTCCAAATACCATCTTTTCTCCTGGCAACTTTCCAAGTATATATCTTATTTAAGAAGGGATCTTCCATGCCCTCCCCCGCCCCGAGCCCCAGATGTTTATGATAACACCTGGTGTTAGGGAACCTCAACAGTGCTTTTAAAGCATGAGCCACTTTGTTGTACCTATTTTCTAACAGCGCACCAAATAAAATCTCAGGCACAGCTCTCCAGGTTTTTGGCCTGCCTGCCGCTGGCGTGGGTAGGGACTGAACAATACGTGTGCTTTACTGCTGTGCTCGAGCCTCTGTGTTATGAAGCAGTGTGTTTGCTTTTGGTCAAAGGTACAACTTTATGACAAATGTAGGTATGAAATTAGCTTTCCACTTGCCAAAACTGGAACTAGAGAGATTTGTTGTCCTGTAGTTTTAAGGTAAACAACAAAAATGTATTGGTATTATTGCTGTTGTTACTAAATCAGGAACCTAAACTGTGCTATTTCTTGTCCTTTTTTATTACTTATAATCTTATCAAAGGATGGTATATCATAAATGGGGTAAAGATCAACCCTCCATGATTTAGGTAACTTACAGATTTATCCAGCATCATAGTGCTTCTGCCTGTCTCAAAAATTAGTGAGTTTGTCAGATAAGAAAGTTTGCAATTTGTATATCCAAGGGATGTTAACAAAAAGTGTTAACCCTTAATGAAGTAGAGCATGTGTCATTGTTTTTCTTCAGCATTTGAACTATTTACAATTTAGATAGATTTAGGTGCATAATTTAAATACTTACCAGCATGTTGTTATATGTGCTATTGTTCCTTATGCTATATTCCCTCTGTGGCTGGAACTCAAAGTAAGTGATGGAATAACAGATGGCAACTAGATACCTACTCTGGCCTTGTGGAGAAAAAAAATATTGTGACTGTTCTTCCTTCCGAATACAGCTTCTCAGATGGCAGAACCCCCACTTTCTCATCTCACCTGTGATAGCATGATGTTTATCTTCTGTTGATATCACCTTGTTGATCTTATCACCTTGCTAGGACTGAGATGAGTCCTGTGCTTCTTTTCACCTGGTCAAAAGGTGTCTTTATTTAGGAGTTATGGCTACATGTAGGCAGGGATGTACTTGTGGCAGCTTTGGAGGGCCACAGCAAGGTAGTCCCAGCCACATGGCACTCAGCATGGGCTAAATCTGAAAACATTTATCTAGCCCATTGATTATTTTTTTCATACTATGTTGAATTTTGTACTGATATAGCTCCACTGTCTATAGGAGTGACAGGTATCCTTTTAGTATAAATGGTCCCTCAAAATGTTTACAAGTTGTTTAATCATTAAGAATGTATTGAGGAACAAATTAGAACAACTTGTACGTATGATTGTTGTTATTAAACAGAATCCACTGATTTCCTTCCCTCAAGACATACAATTTGAACAAATAACATCATATTCCAAAGCAGTGTATCACTTTCCTGCTTTTCAGCTATGATGAGGTATGAGTTTAAGCAAAAAGAATGGGGAAAGAATGGTGATATGTCCAAGAAAATCATGACATTAATAACATAGAATATGATCAAAAGAATACAAATAGCATCAAATACGTACAGTAGTGATTGGATTGGTGTGAGTGAAGTGAGTATTTCAAGTCTTCCTATTTGCATGTCCTGTCACTTTATGTTCAGAGATTTTGATGGTAAATAAGCTGCAGTAAAATTTAATATGAATGTAAATCTGGATATGGTAGCCTTGCAATGATTGTGAAAAGCAAAGTTTTTAATATAATCCTTTCCAAACGAACATTTCTAACCGAAGAGATTTTGTGCACAAATTCTGAAATTTCACTAAGGGACAGCCATATACTTAATGCACTTGGACTATCAGAGGTCGGTAATAATAATCTTTAAATCCATAAGTGGTAAAAATGTGAATTTATGGCTAGTATGTACCGGAAGAGAGTTTTCCATCAAGTGTTAATGATAAACCTGCTGCATGTAATAACTACAAAAGGACAGTGCCTCTTTAACAGGGACTACTATTTGTGCTCTGTGGAGCTTTGCAGTATTAGTAAAGCAGCATGAAAGAGTTGATTTTCATTTTATGTTGTGCTTGTGAGGCATTAACATGATGTTCTAACACTTGTAAATGAATACAGCTCTTGCCTAATCTGTCATTTTAATGCCTTATAGATTTTATTTCACTCTGTGTTGTACCAGATTCTCAATAATAATAATAAACTGCTTTGTTGTTCTCTTGCAGAAATTAAATTTCTGGTAGTGAGTGTGCAACTAATAAAAGATGTTGCTTGAGGAAACAAAAAATAAATATGATGAATCATAAAAGTTGTATGTAGGGGGTTGCTCATATATGAAAGACAATTACTGAACCAGTGGTAAATTCATCTGATTCTCATATTGTCAACAGCTTAATAACTCTCACAAAGGGTTTAACTGTAGTAGCTTTGTCTATATTGCTGTCTGTAATCACAAATGTGAACCACATAGACACTGATGTGTGTAAGAGGGTGTGCGTATATGTGTGTGTGCATCTCTCTCTCTATGTGTATAGTTAGTGATTTAAAAGGCTACTGACATTATAGTGTAGTGCTGCATTGTCTTCTAAACCTGAGAAACTCTGCTCCGGTGCTAACTTGACCACTTCTATATGCCTAGCCATTTTCCTGCCATAGTTAGCCATGTGGTAAAGCACTGCAGTGGGATGTTCAGGAGCCAGACTGGCGGAGAAGTTCTCAGTGCATTGGTTAAACAGTGACCCTTGCACGCAGAGCAGGAATGCATTGTTTTCAACAAGTGTCTAGCAGGCAGCCCTAGCTGCCTAAAACCAGTTTGATTTGTAGATATTTCTAATCATGACTTCCAAGAACATTAAATACAGGTTAGCCTTTGGCTTCGCCCCTGAAAAAGCACAGAGAAAGAAAAGCAGGAGAAAAAAGTTTTCATACAAATGCATGTCTCTGAGAGACGCTCCTCTTGGATTTTGTTGGGGTCTCCTTACTCTTTGGGAAATACAGTTCAGTACAAAATAGTCTGTTTGACTCTAGGTAGGTATACGGATCAGATCTTGGAATAAAAAAGCTGTAATATCAGGTACAATTTACAGCCTGATATCGACCGATTCCTCCTTGAGGGATTACACGCACAGGTGAAAGGTAACCATACTATCAACTTTGTATTTTAAAACCGTTCTTTCTTAACGTAAGTGACTGTGAACAGAATAAGGCAACAGGGAACCAGGCTTTTAACCTGCATAAAATGGGTATAAAAGCATACACTTACTTTTTGGCATTTTCTGCTTCTAGTATAGCCTCATCTTTTGGCTGCTAATTTTACTTTCAAGTAGTCAGAGTACGGTAATTTCTTCTGTTTGGTGAAGTATATGCAGAAGGATACAAATAATCTTTTCTAGGAGTGCAGGGGAGTTGATAAGGATGTTTAAGGCTCAATTCCTAAAACAATTTTGCATCCAACAATTCCCATTAGGCATCAGAATGAAATAACAAAAAAGTTCCTAAACAACTCAGTTTCATTTTACCAGGAACCGCAGGATACCTAGCACTTTTAAAAACTTTGTTACTTTTTTTTTTCCCTAAAAGGAATTTGAGCTCCCCTAAATAACCAGCTGGAGGAGATTGAGTGCCTCTGGCGATCTGGGCTATAAGCTTTGATCTTACCTGTGACACTGCAACAAGGAGAGCTGTTAAGCAGGGAATAATTTCAAGAGAATTTATATTGTTATTGCCAATCTCTTATTTGGACCTGAATACAGCACTGTTGGCAAAGATGGGACTGTGCAGGGACAGAACTTCTTACTGTCCTGTAGTACAAAGTATGTACTGCAGCATCTAAGTGACAACACCGTGTAGCCTTAGCCTGTCTCTTAGCAATCCTAACACTAACCCTCAAGATTATTTTTTTCCATTTTTCTGGGTTCTTGGTCAGACTTTGCTAGGAAACACAGCTGGAAGAAAATCTGGACATTGTCTTCTCTCATGGAAAAAATCACACTTGGAAATTATTTTAAATTTGGATACAAACAGGGAAATAGTTTACAGAAATGATGGTTTTTAGTTCACAGCTAAATGCCATGCGATGCTGTTATATTTATTTAAGTTGCTACAGACCTAGTGCTGTGTATAGGTATGCCTGCCAAAGCGCAGGTTGTAGGTCGCACACCTGAAGGAAGAGCCCAGATGGGAAGAGCCGAATTGACAGTGTGAAATGATGGAAAACTTGTAACCATCACAGAACACATCTGCTTCATAAAACAGGATAATTCGGGCTGCAATGGACCTCAGACCAGGTCTTTAATGCAATGTCCTGTCTAAAGCAAGATCATGTATTAGATCAGACTGGGTTGCTCAGGGTTTTGTCAGGTCAGATCTTGAGAAGCTCCAAGGATAGAGCCTGCCCAGCCTCTCTGGGCAAGCTGTTCCACTGCTTGACATAGTCATGATGGAAATGTTACGAGCGCATAAGGGAAGCAATGCATGGGTGTTTTGGACAAGCCTGGATATAAACAGAGTCTGAAATCGGGCACTAGCTCTTGTGGGAGGCAACAGGGTCTGGCTGAGCGGACAGAGCGTGGGCCTGGGAGCCAGGAAGCCCTCTGTGTTTTCATTTGAGTTTTGCCTATAACTTGCTGAGTGCCTTCCAGCAAGTCACTTTTACCCCTCTGTCTCAATTTCTCCATTTATAAAATGGGGATAATAATACTTACCTACCCTACAGGGTGTTGTGAGGATTAATTAGTTGTTGGTACAGCTCTTAAAAGATGTAAATAGCCATATAAATGCTGGGTATTATCATTATAATGAGAAGCACACAGCACTGTAAGAAAAGAAATGGTCTCGAAATAGGTTGCATGTGCCATTATGACCCCCCACAAGAGTAGCTTCTGGGGTTTATTTGATACATCAGCGAGCATCAGACTTACAAATCCATAGTCTGATGCTCCGTTGTAGCAGTTAACGTGGGTTTTTTTTCTCTTCCCAGTTATTTTTTATAGTCAGTGCAAGTTAGAAAAACAAGCCCAGGTAAACATATGTAGTGGTCCTGCTTGAATAAACACTTACTTTTATGATGTTTATGTTAAATATATAAGGATCATTAGGAGGACAAGGTGACACAGTCAGTTATTTTGATAGCCTCGAGGCACTTCACCACTGACACCTGGTTTTGAATTCCAATTGGAAATGACCCGAATTATCATAAAAGTATGAAGTTTGCGTACCTAAAACTCAGATTCCAGAAAGCATCCAAAAATAGAAATATTACAGTGATGGCGATCTGCACTTTGACAACACTTTCTTAATTGTATTGTGTAATTTAGAAACTAACCTGAAAAAAACCCCACCCAACCAGGAAGGCTTGTCAGGGTTACTCTGACATACCAGAGTCACTGGTGCCAACAACCAGAGCTCTAGTAAGTGATCTCAGCAAGTCTAGTAGTGAAGCTCTGTTGCTAGGAATGTTAAAATGCCCACCCAAGAGTAAAAATTCTGTCTTTATAACTCATTGTACAAAGTAGAACTCTTACCATTGTCATCGAAGTCACTGGGTCAGATCTGATTTCTTTTTTTCCCCCTGTACGAAATGAAAAAAAATGCTGTTCATAGATTTCTGTTTAATAGCGTTTGCCAGACAAAGTAGAATTTTCACAGCACAAGTTCTATAGCTCGAGAGTCCTATTCACTCAGCATTTATTTTATAGGTCTTTTATCCATCCTTTCTGGCTTTAAAAAAAAAAAAAAAAAAAAAAAAAAAAAGGAGAAAAAACAGGGAATTTACCCACTTAAAGTAAGCTTTGCATCAAAACTGTCTTCTGGGATTTTATTTTTGTACTGTTAATGAAATCCCAAGAAGACATTAATAATGATCTTCAGACACAGAACTCGTAAAATGAATATTAACAGCTGAAAAAAGAGAAGTATTTCCCACTCCAACAGAAAATACATACTTCCCTTTCAAATAAATAAGGGTCCTGGCAGGTAATATTTTATAGTGAAGTGTGATCTCAAACATGGGTTTGAGCTAAAACTGTTTGTGTTCTAATTCTGCATGTAATGTTGAATTTGTCTGTGACTGGGCAAGTCACCTCTCCATCTGAACTCTTCATGCGCAGCATGGAGATATTTTTGTGTGCAGTATGTGATGCGGTTGGTATAAGGTGTTATGTCTGTAAAGATTCTGGAGGAGGAGGAAGTTGGATTCCTGGTGAACTAATGGATGAAGTTTTGTCTCAGAATGTTTATTAAGGCTTCAAGTACCATTTATGTAAGTGTACAACGCCTGAACTCCCTGTACGTCCACAACTAACCTGGAAGATTTAGGGATGTTGATTTTTTCATGGTTTTTCTTTACTACTATTATTTCAGTTGTAGCTGAACAAGGTAAATCAGAATAGATCCAGCTTTGAAACTGCCATTGTGGACTAAGGCCTGTCATTAAAATCAACTAGTTTTTATCCAAGCTAGGATAAAGTCAAGACTTATTATATTTTAGTTTCACGTTCAACCATTCAGATAAATAGATTTTAATTTGTACTCTATCTTTGACTACATTTTTGCAGAGTCACAAACCAAACCAGATAGTGTGAAATGTTCAGTTCACCTTGTCAGGAAACATTCATGACATTTACAAACCAGCCTGCCTACAGACACCAGCTCAGTTTGCCATGAAACATAGCACTGGTAGGTGGGTATTTAGAGGGTTTAGTAAGAGAAAGAAATATAGAGAGGC
Source organism: Falco naumanni (assembly GCF_017639655.2). Classification (NCBI taxonomy): domain Eukaryota; kingdom Metazoa; phylum Chordata; class Aves; order Falconiformes; family Falconidae; genus Falco; species Falco naumanni. The sequence continues at coordinate 3,640,314 of NC_054065.1, forward strand.
TTTCCTCAGATGACCCAAAGGTGGGCTGGAAGCAGTGGTTGTCATTCTCTAGTTGAATGACATTCTCTATCTGAAACACATAATTTCTGTCTTTTAGGAAAAGAAAGTTCCTCTGCCAAACTTACAGCTTCTAAAAATCCTTCCATGGGGTGTAAGAGCACATGCCACTCAGTGTTGCTATTGCTGTGAGAGATGCAGTCCCCTTCACCTCTCTAATAGATCAGTGCCTGATAAAATGTGGTTTATTTTAGCATTATTTGTCTATTTTGCTCTTTTAAACATGCTTGCTAGCCACATAAATGTCTAATGTTTTTAATTTAGCTAAGTTGTTAGCAGGGATATCTTGTGGCAGGAAGTCCTGTAGTCTATTTGTTCACTGAAACAACAACAAGTTATCTGTTTTGAATTTGCTACTATCTGACTTAATTACATAATTAAGTTCTAGAACAAAATGGGCTGAAAAGTTTAATTCGGTGCATGCTTTTAGGTGGCTTTGCCGTAACTTACCAACACATAAGAATTTATACCCAAACAGTGCTCGCCTTCATTATGCGATTCAGTAGCACATTATCCCCCTGCTACAATTTCTGCCTGGAAACAATTTTGGATTCTTATGAAAAAGAAAGTTTAGTTTTGCAGTGTTCTGAGTTATATTATCCTTGTATTTAAAAAGAAGAGCCTTGCAAATGTGATTCTTCCTGGTTATTATCTATATATGTTGATAATTCTAGAATAATGATGTGTATGGGGAGTTCTGATGAAGGGTATTGGGAGGAAGATGATTGAAGGCAGTTACAGATGGAAGTCACAGATTCCTCTTGTACAGTGACAGTTTCCAAGCTCTGTATGGCAGATTTTTCTCTGGCCTAATATGTAGTTTATCATATTTCTCTCACTTTTTTATGACTGATTTATCTTTGCTTTGAATTCTTTTTCTGAGAATGCTTATAGCACCCAGCAATGAATAAATGTAAATGATTATTTATGGTTTGTGGAAAATGACTCGTTTTTTTTTTTTTTAATTCATTATAGTGATGAGAGTATTTCTGTAGTATATAAATATTTTTTTCAAAACGTTTTGTGTGCTATATAAACCATTCTATTGGCCATTGAGTCTCACTTAGAAGAGTGGCTATCATTTTCAGTGGGATTTAAGGAACCCCACGCATTTCAGGGTGTATCTTACAACTGTGTGAATTTGGGGTATTGCATGGTTTTCTGCTGTTTTGTTGCTTTGGGTGTTTGTTGTTTTTTTTTCTTTTTGGGGGGACATGACCCAAAATTTAAAACAAAACCTGTGGGAAGCATGCAAACCTACTGGCATATATATTGACACTAGAAAGAAGAACGTCTCCTCAGATCCTTGTGAAGCAATATTGCTTAATTAACCCTACTTAAGCCCTACCTTGTGAAAAGGTTAATGGGATTTTTAATGACCTTGAGTGGTCAAGGCCTCAATTTTACATTTCTTCTGAAAGAAAATGGAAAATAGAACAAGAAAGCTGTTCAAACTTCTATGAATCTGGGAAAAAAAATGGTTTACAGCAACAGTTCAGGTCATTTCCTATTTTATTTGAAATGGTTTACTCATTCCTTACCTTGGATCCACTGACATCACTGTGGATGTCTGATGCAACACTGTGTTGCCACTTAGAGGATCTGGGTGTAGATTGCAGATTCGCTTGCTTGCAGGGTGGAGAAGGGCCTGTTGCTTTGCAGTGACCTCGTGCACAAAGCTGAACACAAAGAACGATAATGGAGATGCTGGTTTTGCAGAACATTATACCCTTACCCCAACCCCTTCCCCAGTAACCTCTCCATGTTGCATAGACCATAGCGTGTGTGTCTGTCTCTCCCCCTGGAATTAAATACTTTATCAGTGCTCTTCCTCTTTCTGACCTCATGGGTACCACCTGCCTTTTCTTTGAAGAATAGCCTAACTGGTCTGTATGCAATTAAACTCTGACCACAGTTGTTCTCAACTGGATTTCATCTCTGGTGTCTGCCGCTTCTGTTTAAGACCCAAGGAGCAGTTTGTACACCCTGTTTGTCTACTTTCCCCAACTATACTTCTTGCTCTTAGTTTTGTGCTGACCGCAGCCCTAGCAGCTTGGCTCCAGTTGCAGCCTGTTTAAGCGAGAGAGCTCGTTCCTGCGATCTGTCTTTACATCAGCATGATCACATTGCACTTGTATTTGCTTTGATGTTTTGTGTGGACTTTGCAGTTTTGCGTGGCTCTGACATTGTTCTGTCATACTCAGTTCTTCAACATAATCCGCTTCAAAAAGCTCTAAAGTTATTATTTTTACAAATATAGTGCCTTGTTGTTAACATATGTGTATCTATTTTGTAAGTGGTACTACTAATTGTATTTCCATTTCCATTGTGCTGTCTGCCCACAGGTTTCAAAATGGTTTTCAGACCTTATTAATGAATGAAATGGGAATAATGGCTTTGGTGAAGTAGCCAAATAGCATTAACAACTTAGTGTTTATTTCTTAAGCAAAGTTTCTCTGACTCTTCTGATCTGAGCTGCACTGGAAGTGTCGATGGAGACAAAGATGCTTAAGGAAAATAGAAATTAAATAATCTTTAAACTTAAATAAACAATCTTACTGACAGGTGATCATTGCTTTTTCCATGACATATACCACAAGTTCTTCTTATACACTTTCAAGAATGTCCATGCTTAATTTACATTTTGCTACTTGTTTTCAGTAAGTCATGTCCAGTAATTTTCACGCATTTACTGGAAAAGGCACTTGAGCTACAGGTTGGTTGTGGGTACATATTTCTGGGTATTTTGACTATGAAAGGGCAGTGATTATGCAGCTATGCAGAATATACTATGAATTAGGAGAGCTATGGTAGTACTGTGGCTGTTATGCTTTGTGAGCCAGCCTCCAGAGGGTGATGCAGATGTTCTGCCTGGTAGAAAACATGCACTGATTAGCATGTGTGTATGGCTGTGTATTATAAGAGTTAATTAATGAGAGAGATATTGCTTGTGAACAGTCAATACAGCAATGCATTCATCCACAGGGTCACGAATATGCATTCTTTGAATTTATCTAACTTTGTATATAGCAAAACACTTAGGGTGCTGCAGATGAAGCTATTAATTGCATTAAAAAACTGTCCGTAATTAGGTTTGGAACTGTAATCACTGCGATCAATGGTTCCTGACACCTGTCAAATGGCAGGAGGGTAAAACCTTTTATAACCCTGATGAACACTTGCACGTGTCACATCCTCGTTACATAGAAGACCGGACTTTAGAGATTGGAGAGTGGAAATAAGATGCTATAAAATTTGAACTCACTGCAATGGTATAGCATTTTGTTCCTGTGGGCCAATTTCAGTGGTGGCGCAATTATTAGGAATTCCTTTGAAACCAAAGAACTTACTCCAGAGCTGAATTTTATATTATACATCTATGCTTGGCACTGGTAATGGAGCAAAAGAGTTAAGTTTCTTTTCAAAAGTACATGGCATGAATTTTGACTGTTGCTTCTTTATGGAGCGTGAACGTCTCTCTGAAAGGGTGCGTTCCCTGTAGCTGGTGGCCATATATAAATGGAGGACAATGTACAATTACTTTGTACGTTGTACATTTGTACAATTCACGCTCATGAAAATTAAAAATGGCCACAATCCATTGTTCTGAAGCCACTCATTACATCTTCATGTTTTGAAAATGAAACTCTATTCAGAAAATCCTTTGTTTCCGCATGAAAATAGCTGACAGAATCTCTCTCCTCTACCTGAGGTATGAGATGGACATATGTAGATCTGTGTGTGTATGCACATTCACATGCCTCTTTTTCTGTACATTGCGCATGTGTACGTGTTCTCGCACTCAAGCACCGCTGTTTAGGCATGCAAACACTGTGCGTACAGAGTGCAGCAGTATATTCATGGTGCTTACTGAATGCAGCTAAGTACGTACACAATTTCTGTAAAATGCGTGCTGTATCTATACAGAAAGATTCTGTAACCTAAGACTTTATTATATTGAAAGGAGCATTTAAAAATTGCTTAACTTAAATCGTGTGTCATTTCAACCTAATTTGTGGGAAGCTATTAAATAAGTCTTCCTGTCTCCCCAAAAACACCCCAAGGATCAGTTCTCTAATGTACTGTTCTGGCATCAAATCTGTATAAACAAGTATAAATGTTTAAAAAGTAAAGAATACTAATCAAGAGACGGAAGACATGAGCTGCTTAATAAATCTTGCCTTCAATTTATTTGTCTAGTATTACAAAGGCAGAGGAGATATCAATTAATATAGGCAAAGAGGACCCATAATTTATAATTAACTGGCAAGTGGTTTGTAACAAACAACAGCACTGAATCTAATAGCCAGTAGAAAAATAACTAGTGTTGATTTGTCCCTCGGCAAATTAATAGAGTGCTTATCAATGACAGGGTTACATAAAACTGCTAAATAAATAATCATCAGTGAGTTAGAGTGAAGCAGATCTTTAACAAGCTTAATCTGAACCTCTTGACATCTGTAGACTATGAAGAGATTAAATGCTAAGAAAGAGAAGATACACTATACACATTGTAGGCATGCTCAGTAGCTGTGCAAGATCATGTTCTTAGGTAATGAGAAATAAGGAAGCATTTTTATTACAAAATTTCATTGAAAAATTATTTTCATTATAATTAGTCTGAAAATTATAAAAGGTATATCAAAGACATGCTGAACTGGAATTAAGCAGATGAGAATGGCACTACATCTCTAAGCAATGAAAACACATCAGTGGAGTCATTTTTGATATATTTTTGGCTCAAGGTTTTTTCTTGGTTTTATTACTCACCTTTGTCCACTTCTGGTTTCTGTGTCACTTTTGCTGATATTCCCTGGTAGCTCACTTAAATCATCACAACAGCTAAGCAGTGCACCTGATTTTCAGAATCTGTCTTATTTATGAGTCTGGAGATATATATAGAGAGGATATAATTTCTAGTCATGTTTTACTTTTTATAAAGGCTTTTTGTGCAATAACTCCATGTATGAAGGTGTCTCCAGTCCTTGGTTAATGATAATATGAGTGAGTTTTGTCCTGGAAAGCTTACAGTTCTCAGAAGACCCAACTAGAGCCATGCTGGGGAATCTTAAAAGGCTTTGTCTCCAAGTGAAGATGTACAGAAATGTTCTTCCTGAGCAAGGGGAGAGCGGAGGCTGTTTTTCGTTGTGCTTGATGCACAGGGACTGGAGATATAATGCAGATCCCATAAGGTCACCGTAGCTCCTTGCAAGACTGTTGCTAATCAGTTTGTGGCTGTGTCACCTTTGCAGATTTTTTTGGTATTGAAAGGAAAAGGCTGTCTTCTCTAAACCAGTCATGAGTTAAGACTATAGCATGAATTCCCAGGGAATGAATTACTTTAAATTTTTCCTGGAGTTCTCTATCCTTTTTTTGGCTCTGAGAAGAAAGACATTGTATGCAAGTGAGGCTGCGATCTTTTTGGGACAGTGAGGTAATAGGCAAGCAAAAGCAGAGCTGAGCAATTTTGTCAGGAAGCTTTGTTGGAGCTTCCAGGATTTTGATCTGGAGCAGAATCTGACCTGCAGCAAAGAGCTGCAAGTCCTCCTCCTTTTTTGTGTATGAAAGCAAAGCTGCCCTAACTTAGGTGGGCATGGCTGGTGAAGAGCATCCTTTGGGGAGCTTATACTTTCCTGACCATCCCTTTTGATCCTCCTTGTCATAAAGTAGCAAAAGGACTCCTAGTGTATTACTACTCATTCAAGGAAGTCTTTCTTCTAATCTTGTCAAATGTGATAATGATGCAGACCAGATACCAGAGATAAGTAGTTTGATGAGTCTGAATTACCTTCTGTGATGTTATGAATAGGAACTAATTGTCTATCTGCAGAGGAGAGATCTTCCTGGTAAGGAGACTAATTTAATACTTTTCTAGCTCTGTGGGGGTTTTTGGGGTGGGTATGTTTGTTTGGATTAGACTGTAGATTTTCTCAAACCTCCCTATCCCTGCTAGCAAAGAACATTAACAGTAAAAGAAAAGTTATCTTTATATCTAGCCTTTTTCTCCTTTTCTAGACTCTTCCCCCTTATAAAGGTTGGGGAAGAGGGAATTTTTAGGACCCACACAGAACAAAGGGAAATTTTTCTTAGTGGATGGCTGTGGAAACTGCAGTTATGAGAGAGAAACCTCGTTAACACTTCACAAATTTGTTTTTATGCATATTGCTTTCCCAATCTTTATTCAGAGACTGAGTCACCACTTAAAAAGAGTGGAACCCCAGTTCTGTCACACACACACACACACACAATCTACCCTCTCTATGGTGGACTAGCGCTGTCTAGTACTATGCTGCAGTGATGGAACAATATTGCTCAAAAATAACAACACTGTCTCTTTACAAGCAAGGAACTTTCTGTTGCTTTGGGTTTAGAAGCATCTTAACCTAAGTGCAGAATGGGTCCACCCCTACTTAGCTCTGTGCAAGTTGAGTAGTGTCTCTAAGATCATGTTGTGTATGCTACTTGTTTTATGTCTGTGAATCACTGTGATTTGTTACCCTTTTTTTTTTGTTTTGTTACAAACTGTTGCTAAATTTAGTAAAATCCTCCTCCCTCTACTCAAACTGCAAAGAGTTGACTGATTGCACACAACTATATAAATCATACTGGGTTAAATAAGGAGCTAACAAATTCAAACTAATGTGAATTTCAGTTGTGTAATATCATGGCACAGCACTGTTGTAGAGCAGAATGTGCTGTATCTGTTTATGGATCTCCATTCGTTCTACATCAGGTGGGCCTAGAGATTGATAAATGTTTGTTTCCTCAGTTGCTGTTGTTTCACATCACATCTGTGATGTCCAGATGGCTCCCTGTATAGGAGTGGGGCGTTGCTGCGATCCACTCTACTGTCTACTCTGTAGAGATGGTTTCAATCCATGGAACTGTCTTCTGCTCCCTTTGCAGGAGCACATAATGAACCAAAGTACGAGCTTTTGCAAGGCTGGGAGGAGTGTTGTGAGTGTAAGGCATTGCTGTTCTGCAGTGAGTGAAGTTGAGCCAATACAGTCAATGCACTGGAAAGGAGAGGTTTTCTGTGTGCGTTGAGGTAACAGTAGATATGGTAACATGGAGCAGATCCTGTGGAAAAGAACATGTTAACTGTGAAAATTACAACTCTGAGTGGGTGAGTGCCGGTGGAGAAGTGAGCAAGGAGAAGAGGTAGGTGGTGTACTGTTTCTCATTGCACGTATGCAATGACTGTCCCAAAATTCAAGGTCGTTTTTTGGGGCTGAGTTTTTCTTGGTTTTTTTTTTTTGTCTGTGGTGATTTTGGGGCTTGTTTGTTTGGGGTTTTCTTGTTTTTTTAAAATAAAAAAAAATGTGGTACCTTCACACATTGCTGTCAACACTGCAGTAGGATTGCCATGTCTAAGGTGCTATCAGGGAGGTTACAGGGCATTCATCAAAATCAAGCTGATGCAAGCATGAATACTCCCAAGAATGAGACCTTTTATACTGAAAAAATGCTGAAGGCTGAAAAGCAGCTAATTTATTTAAATTATCTGTATACATGTCAAGCCCCATAGTTTCCAGAGGAAGCTAACAATTTAAAGTTAAAGAAAGCTTTCCTTAAATTTAACAACAAAAACCTAACTGAGAAAGTTACACCAGAAAGTCTGAGCAACTGAAATGATAATCATATGTAGTGATGCAGATGTACAAAAATACAGTTTTCTGCTATTAAGCTTTTAAATGTCAGTAAATGGCAGTTTAGTAGATCATTTGCTAATAATGATTACATTTCTCATTAAAATGTTTCCTTCATTATTCTTCAGGTAGAAATGTGTAATTCAACGATTGTTACATCAATTATACTTAAAAAGCTCATTAAAATACTGAAATATTATCTCTCGTAGCCAGAGTACTTTAAGAGTACTGTACTAATTACAAACGGAATAAACTCTTGTAATATCACCATTTGAATTGATGCCTTATAAATTCTTAATGCAAAGCTAACATATAATGTGTAAATCAAATATATAGATCCAATAAAACAAAACCTTTTTAATCTTGTTTTACCTTCAAAAGGATTCTGATTATTGTAATTAAATAATGCATGATATAATAAAGATCTAGAATGTGTGATTATTTCATTGGCAATTGAGTATTGGTGCTTTTTATTTATGCAAGCAATTTATCACAGACACTATGCATCAAGCATTAAAATATTGATACAATTATACTTATCCTGCTGAACTAATAAAAAAACTGTGACATGACTCTCTGCTGATGATACAAGGATGGTTTGAAATCCTTGTTAAATTTTAATATTCTGATGTGCTGCGTTATGCTAATTCTGGTATAGAATAATATCTCCTATATCTACTGGTCTGCCTTTTATTTCCGTGAGATTACAAATCCAGCTTCACTTAGCATGGCTAGCAAGTACTGCTTTCCTTGCTGCTCTGTTGGTCACTCCTAGGGAGAAACCTAGGCAGCTATGAATTTCACTCTTTAGAGTTACTATTTGGCTATGAATGCAACTGTTTAATTTTGCTGCTGCTGTATCCTGTTACTCTTTCTAAGATTTTTGCAAAGGCCTCTGGCCCAAGTCAGGAATAACTTGCCTGTAGTCAGTGGATTTATTAAGACTGGTTTCAAAGAAAAAGGTTTTTCTATGTCCCCCTTTCTTAAGGCTAGCATTGTGGTGTGAACGTGAAATAGAAAAGGAAAGATCAGCTGCTTTCGGTTGGACAGCAACTCTACCAGGTTAGACGTAGATTGTGAAATTGGGCAAAATTTCCATATCTTTAATCTTATAAAACTGATCTCTTTCTAAAGGAACTAAAAAGCTATGCTGAAGGGTAATAATTATTTTGCCACTTTTATGCAGGTAAACTGAGGTGCAGCAAAGTACTTATGGTGTTCTGCTGAGCTAGTCTCTTGTCAGTCAGTTGGAAGGAAATGTACACCTAAAGCCCGTGGAGCATGGGGTCCCCACCTTCATTTGCTATTTCAGCCAAGTAAACTGTCATGTAAAGAGTTGTATTTCATAGATTAGAATAACACTGCAAAAGTTTGTACAGGATTAACCTATCCCACCATTCACGTACTCTAATTTTTTTTTTTTTTTTTTAAAAAAAGGAACTTCTCAGATACGTGACACATTTTTATAGCACGAAGAAAACAAAGTGGCCTAAAACAAATACTTGCATCTGTGCTGGCTTTCAGAAATGGCCTTTGGATATCACTGTTCTTTCAAGTGAGGAAAGAAATTGCAAGCTTCTGAATAAACAGTAGTAGAAAGATCAAAAAGCACCAGCAAAACCTGGGCATATATAGCTATGGGCAAAAGTACGCCCTTTGCTGAGGGTTTTCATTGAAAATATTTGGGGTTTTCAGAGACCTAATAGTGACTCTTTCACTTCACAAAATTCTAAACCCGTAATATACATGTCCGATTCACCAAACTGATGAGCACAACCTACAAAGTGTGGAACACTTGATTCTTTTTGTGTTCAGTAAAGGAAGATTATCTCACAATCTGAGAAGTTCTGTTTTTCCATAACTCACTGTAAATTTACTTAATCATGAGACTTTTACTATTTCATGAGATAATTTTTCTGTAGTTTTTTGCTAGATGTACTTGTTTTTCTCAGTAGATACTGCCTGATCATCACAAATGTCTCTGCTATGTCATATTTATGCTTAGTTTAAATTAAAATCAGCCTCTCAGAACCAACAGGCCAATGACCAAAGGCTGGTATTTCAAGACACCTACTTAGTTCAGATAAATATAACCAAAATGGCTAAAGAGGAAAGTTTTAATACCTTTTGTTTTGATCCAAAATTGAGAGCTTACATTGAATAAATAATAGAAAGAAAAAAAAAGAGAGCTAGTTAAGTAGTTTGCTTGGAAATTGATTTTTAAAAATGCAGTAATTTGTGGGTATATGCTAGATTTGCTGTTAATTCCTATTTCCCTTGCTCCCAGTTTACAGCCGGGAACTATGAAGGGAGCACATAGTCACAGTGCTGTCGCAGGTCTGACAGTCTGAGGACCCAGTGCATCTACCCACTTAGAGTTTGCCAGCACTTTAAAGCCATTACTACGTGTGCATATTGTGCTTGTATATGTATATATGTAGGAAAAAAAAAGTCCCAAGGAAAAAAAGTACTAATATTTGGGTTGATAGATGAGAGTATGTTCATTCTTATGTTCGTATACGTGCCTTGTTTGAAATTCTTTTGCTCGGTGGTCTGGGTTGCATCTTTATTGTAGTTAATTGGGTGATGGTTGAGAGAAAGGACTTGGTAACGTGGAGCTTTGAATCATTTGTTTTAAAGAAATAAGAATTTTTGGGGCTTATTAGCACTGAAAAATAGATTAATGGTTTACCTGTTAAAGTAGCAGCCTGTACTGAAAATGTGCACCTTACAATATAGATACTTTTTCCTCTATAAAAGTAGCTGATTTAGTCAGAAAGGTGACAGTTAAGACTCGTTGCAGGAGAAATTTTTGCATCTTTGCAGAGTGACTTTTTTTTTTTTTTTTTTTTTTTTTAATACTTTACCATAGTGGCTGTCCATCACAGTTGTTATGTATGCAGGCTGAGTGAGCCCGCAGGGGATCCTAGTTATTTACACTCTTTTTCAAGCTTCGAAGCTGTTATAATCATTCGCTGTCAACTTTGTGCTGACACTGAATTTTACTTTGTGTTTTTTATGCTCGGTTTGGGTCTAAAATACTGGCATCCATACCCTACACTGTAATTCTATGGGTGACTGAGCTGACCAGCAATATACAGTATTACTAACAGAGCTTTAGAAACCTGCTGCATATGGAGATTCCAGGATTTGTTGATTGTGGACAGTAAACAAAGTCCTCAGGCTTTATGCTTTTATCCTAGTGGTGGCCCTCAGGAATAAACTGTGTACCGCGTTTCATCTCATTGCATTTTCATCTTTAAAAAAAATGTAAATATTATTTTCGTTTCCTACAAAGCTGCAAAGTTAGAGCAGGAAAACTTTTTCATTGCATTTTTTATTTTCATACTTGCTTGTTTTCTCCAGGCCTGTGTTTTAAGAAATGCATATTTTTCTGTGATCACCATATGTTTAGCATGAAGCTGCAGATAGTAGCGGAGCTGGTAATGGGCTAATACTTCAGATCCAAGTTGAAATAATGTGTTGTGTGAAATGTTGGGAATAAATTATCATGAAAGAGCATGCATTGACAAATATATAGCGGTTTTACACCCTTTTAGGTTTAGAAAGGAAAATTTGCATGCCTGCGCTTGAATGTCTTTAGTCTGCAATGCAGTCAATGAAAAAACTTCTTTTGCATGTGTACTAAACCTTTCCTTTATGAACAGGCCTCTCAACCTTAAACGACAGCACGCTGAATGATTTCTGTGTGTTTAAAGTGTGAGTGTGTTGTGTCCAAGTTACCAGCTCCCATATGAAATTTCAGGTACTCTGGGGCCCAAAGGGAATGATCACACAAAATGATGCGACCCTGTTCTTAACCGGACTTGAAATAAAACTGGTCAAGGAGCTTGTGTGCTTGGTCAATGTAATAAAGCAGACAAATAATTACTGAGCAAATCAAACACGCTTACACCTCAGATGATTTTGAAATATTATCTATAATCGGGCACTTCTGTGCTAGGAGGAAAGGTTAATAAAGTAATTTAAAAAAGATTGTGTGGAGTATTACAGAAACAGAAGAGAACTGGTGATCATAATTGTTAATCTCCTGAAACACCAGTCCTTTACTGCACAAGGCGTATATTTTAGTACAACTCCTTATTGTTCATTCCACTTATTAGTTTATCATACTGCTTAATTACCTTTTGTAAGAAATCTTATTTTAGCTTTTTTTCTTTTTAATAACAAGTAATGCTGATGGAAACATTTTGGAAGAAAAGCTTTTTTAAAGTCCTACCTGCTAAAGATTGAGATTAAAACATTTATAGTAGATAGATAGATATTTGGACACTGAATGGCTGCAGAAATTCTGTTGTGAAATACCACAACAAAGTGGGTGAACACATCCTCCGCTACTCTGTTTCTAGCCCTGTTGTGTGTGAATGGAGCCTAGCGTGGAATACAAAACAGACTGCGGTTTTGCTTTTTTGGTAGTTGTGATTAGTTCCTCTGAACCATATTCCTAGTTCGTGGCATTCCAGATAACCAAATAAGATTTTTTTTTATTGGGTTTTTTTTTTTTTTTTTGCCCCCAAGGTAACGTAAGAGGTATCAGCTTAAGCAACAGAAAGCTCTGTGTACAGAAATGTCTAATCTTATTTTTAAGCTGTCTGTTGTCTACCTCCTTTCTTTATTCCATCGCTGTTACGTTCCTTACATAGAGCGTTACTCAGTGCAGCTGAAATTTATGCAGCCAACATGAAGCACTTGTACTTGGGCTCACAATGGTTGATAGGTTATAGAGCAGCTGGGAAGTTAAAATCTTCGTGCCCTCACCCAGTGTCAATGAATGGGGCTGCTGTGCCATTTTCTGAAGGAGATGTCACGGATCGTGATGGTAGCAATTGTGTAAGACTCTCTTTTGGAAAGATGGTGAGTTTTGAAATGGACATTTGCAGTTTTTGCAGGAAAATGTTGCCCTTCACACAGCATAACAATTTCACTGCTCAGAAAAAAAATGCCACTTGTCAATATTGGTAATTCATGGCAAGAGGAAAAAAAATAAAAAGGAAAAAGCTCTTTGTGTGACTGAAAGCATGACTTTTTTTCCATGAGTTTGGTAGTGGAGTTGGTTCGTCTCACACTCCTTTAAGTGTAGTTAGTTTCTCCCAGATATCAAAATGCTTTTAGCAGCATAAAACCAAAAGTCTTTCAGTGGGCCAGATACGTTGCTAGCTACTCCACCAATATCTCTGCATCCACTGGTTGTCTTTAAACCAGAATGCCAGCTTACCTCAGAAGCGGAGCAGGAGGAGTCCAGCAGTTTGAAATGTGGGGTGTGCCATGGTTTCTGCTGTCTCTTGTGCCATTTGCCTCCTCTTGGTTGGCTGTTTACAGAAATACAATGACAGCTGTTTGCAGCTCCTACAGAATACTTCCCCTGATTTATGATAGCATGGCTGCTGGTTATGGTAGCAGAACCAAGAAGATGGATATTATGGTAAATATTTATAACAGTGAGTTTATTGTTCATGTATTACTATGGTTTGATTTGGAAAAAAAAGGTCTACTCTAAGCAGACATGGTTTTGTGAGAGAAACACAGGCCTGTTTTCCACCTCCAGGGGATATAATCCTGAGGATGTCTCAACAAACTATTTTCTCTAATGTATAATTTTGGCTAGTAGCAACTAATGTTGAATAAGAATATGGTTGTTCCTTGCATCCTTTAAAAAAAAAAATAGTAATCACCTGAGTCACTTGGTTCTGGTCGAAGCAGATTCTTTTTTCTCGTTTGTAACACAAACATCTGAGTATGTTGTTCAGCTTTGTCATCTGCACAGTTCTACATTAAGATTGGCGTTTTCCTGTAACCTTTTATAGTTATTAGATACACAGGTGGGGAAGGAAACTGGATAACATCTATATGGGCTTTACATAATTCAGGGCAGAGCAAAGAACAATGTGATTTTATTTTTGCAAATGAGGATCCAGAATTTCACACTATGAATATCTGAGATACAATACACTGAACAGGTTAGAAAAGTAATATAGCCATAGTAATTACTTTCATCTGGCAAAATATTTCAGTCAGCAATGACTAGCAATAAAGTAAAATGATCACCTTTAGTATATCTATTACAAAAACAATTCTCTAAAATAAGAACAGCTTAAAATATCCACTGGAATATAAAGCATCAGTTCTGGAGTCACACATTGCTTTCTTATTTTCATGGGCTGTCGTACTCTCAAAACAATTGACTTGAAATGCAAGGCCTGGTTCCAGACAAAGGGGGAAAAATTACTTCAATTAAGGATGTATAAATAAAGAGAATACTATCCATCACATTGCTGTAAAAATAAAATCTAGTTTTTTGGCTTTTAGGTTTTATACAAATCACTTATATCCTCCTTAAAAGAGATCTCTCTTTTTTTTTTTTTAATATAAATATAGTGAATGCGAAACACCATTAATCCAGTAGTAATATCATCTGATAGTAGTTAATCCCTTCTTAGGGATGGCTTTGCCTGGTCCTTTGGAATATAGAAATGTGCTTTTACTGTTAGGCATTTTGTTTAAGCATCAATCAGTTCTTAATGCTTAATTGTCTTCTTACACCACCACCCCCAACCAAAAAAAAAAAAAAAAAAAAAAAAAGTAAAATGAATACTGTCTTCAAAAGTATTTCCTTGGGAGTCTTATTACATTCTTTAGCCAGTTATTTTGTATTCTAAGGTTATGGATCAAGGGCAGTCCCATGCCTGTGGTTTGGACTTGGCTATCTGCTGTGACAGGATGATGCAGACATACCAGAAGATCCTAATCTGTCAGAGGAAGTCTATTAAGTTCAGGCCCCTAAGCTGTCTCAGCCAAATCAGTGATACCAAACTTAAATTTTTTTTTGTGATGACCATTCATTTTGGTCAAATGAAGAAATTGCTAGTGTGGTTTCTGTGGCTTCAGGGGTGAAATCTATGAATGTCACGTATCTTTTAGCCTCTCTGCTCTCTCTGAAACATTATTGAGAATGCTTTTGTATAAAAAAAAAAGAACCTCTAACCATTTTTATTGCAGCTGTTTATAAGTCACCTTGATCATAAAAAGTTGGGGAAAAGAAGCATTAGCTTCTATAGAAATAATTCTTTTTGTGAATAATAGATAAGGTTGGAAAAAAAGCTAGACTGTCTGCAGACAACTGTGTAGCAGGAAGAAAAAGCAATTTTGAAATAGATCCAGAAAGATTCATTGCTTTTTTGGAATGGTGGTAAGCACTGTTACAGACTGTGAACCTCAGACTTGTTCTGGAAGCTATGGACTCAGCTGGTTTTGAGGTCCACTCAGTGCAGGAGATCAAACAGAAAAGAATTATTTAAGGTATTTTACTGGTCTAACAGATTTAAGTACAGATCTTCAGTTTCTGTTTAAATATCCACCATTATATATCAAGACATGTATCAGACGGTGAATGTCAAACTTCTTGTCCTTTTTGAGACATAGGATAAAAAATGTTGGGCAGATTTGGGCCATTCGTGGTGAGATAAGAACAAATTGCTTATTTTGTAGCCTTTTTCAGCTCCAAGACATTTTCTGTCTCAATGATGTTTTGACGCTACATTTTCCCCACCTCTGTTTTGGCAAGTTGTAAGGTAAAATTCTGTCCCTACTGAAGTCAGATTTTGGCCATATACTTCAGCGGGATCAAGTTTACATCCTGCATCCACTCCTTTTGGCTGGAGCTTGTCTAGCAAACCTTCACCAAGCGAGACCTGAACTTGTGAATCCAGAGTGAATCCAAGTGAATTATTGACTCTGAAGTGTTTTGTTTGGTCATATTGGAGTTTTAATAACTTCAATGGGGCCAAGCTCAAACAAAAGCTTGCAGACCAGATCAGGCAATAAGTGATAATGTTAGGTTACCCCCTTCAGTATGCCAAGGGAGATGGCATAGGCAATTGTATAGGCAGCACACGTAGGTTGGAAGCGTGCCGCATCCCTCTGGAATGTCTGACACTTGGCTCACTTTTTAATTTGTGCTGTTTTCCTTCTGGATGGGACTGTTTAGAAAACCTCCGTTGAGATCATTGTATCAAGGGTGTAGAAAAGAAGAGGGAATCAAACTCTGGTGTTTATAAAATATGAGTCTGATTATGCCATATTGCACCCCAGCTGTATTATCTCTGTTCTCCTACTGTATTGTTCAAATTCTCTCCATGTGAGACTCCTATTTATAAGTTTATGTGACTTCTCACTCCGCTTCTCATACCTGTTGACCCTGCTTCTCTTTCCTCCTCCTCCCTGTTTGCCAGCTACTGTACTTCAGACAGCTAATTCTTCAGGAGGACCTGTTTCTTCAGGAATGTGGAATGGCATTCAAAGTCCTGAGCTATTTCACCAAGTTCCACAACTAGCAGTGACATCTGGATGCAAAATGTGTGAAAGGAAAGCTCCTGCAAGAGGATTAGAGAATAGGTATAGAATGGAACCCACCCCCCACCCCCCAAAACTACACGGTCTTTTTTTGTCACATTTTTGAAATGTAGGCCATGTTTAAACTAATAATTTTTGTACTTAGGAAGTTACACGAGAAAATTAATCTAATGAATGCCTTTCCTTTATAATGGTAAGATAAACATAATTTTTGGGTAACCAAATTATTTCAGAATGAGACACATATATACAAAAAAACCCCACCTTTCTTTTTACTTGCCTTTATATAAAAAGGTAGACGGTGTGTCTCCCAAAATGGATTACTGACTGTGACAGTAATTAGCATACATTTTTTGTGCAAGAAAAAATGTAGTTAGGTCTATTTGCTTTAAAAAAAGTAACATTTTGAAGGAGAAAAAAAATATTTTCTAATCGTAGCAATTGCAGAGTTATTAAAAAAAAAACACCAACAACCCCAACCACAAAACAACATTTAATCTAAAAGCTATCCTTTCTCCATATGACTGTTCCTTTGTTCTCATCAATAGTTTCATTGGAAGCATTGTTTTTAAGACTAATAATGGGTAATGCCAGAACCAACTGTGTAAAGTTCCCAAACATATTGGTCCTGAACTCTGTGTTTGAATTCATCCACAGGCCCAGGAAACTGAAGAACTGTCACCTTGCAGAGCTGTTCCCTTTTTCTCATCCCCATTCAGAGGAATATTAGCAAGCTAAGCTGTGAATTTATGGCGTAGTAGCACCACTGTACTAAGTCTCAGTGTGACACTGTTGAGCTTGCTCTAAGAGCCCCTTTGCATGGCTTGATTTAGCAGAAGTATTTTTTGGGGTGCACCTGCACTGCAGATGAAGATGTGACTGAAATCAATGTGCCTGCCCTGCACTTACTTTGAACTCTGCTGTATACAGGTGGCCTCATACAGGCACCTCATCGCAGAGTACCATATCAATATTTATTCTGCTTCTGGGTTATACTTTTGGAACCACATACAGCTCAAAACTGCCATATTTACACTGCTACCAGTTTAAAGCCAGTGAACAGAAAGCCACCTGCTGAAGTGTAACTTCATACATATACTTTTGAGGTGGATGAGAGCACTGTGTTTCCTGTCTGCACTCAAACATGATCTCCTCTGGATCCTGAAAAGTTTGGACGCCAGTCCCTAAGCAAGTGTGGCTTTACAGTTGAGCTGCAGAATACATGAAGGGGGAAAGGAAAGGTTTTCACCATCCCTTGGAGTGAGCTCAAGCACATCAGTGTCCAGGTATAACCTAGGCTGAGCTTGCCCATCTGAGTAGCCCAGACTGCACAGGACCAAAGCTAGCGGGTGTTACTGCCGAGTTCAGCACAGCATTGCTAGAGATGTCCTCTCTAGCTTTAAAAAACTGGTGCTCTGTAAGTTCACTTGCTGCTTCTGCACTAGTTACAGAAGAAAAAGGAGATTATATGTTGCTCTGTGGGCTGATATGTATTAGGTGGAGTTGGTAATGTCACATCACTTAGCCCACAGTATATACAATAGCAAAACATCATGTATAATGAGGATAGTGCTGTCACAGCGATAAGTATGGTGGTATGTGGCAGGAGGAATTGGAAAATACAGTGTTTAGCCCAGTGAAAAAAAATAGGAGATCAAACCCTGAAATCAAACCTGCAGCACATTTTTGTTGCTGTCTTCTGCTTTGGAAAAATATAACTGTTCTCAAACTTAAAATGATAAAACCCAAAACTGCTGAGAAAGCTTTAAAATTACGTGTAAAGGTGTTCCAGCTAACTGCTTCTGGCCCCCTAAAAAGCAAGAAACTGGCCAAAAAAAAGTAATTTCAAATTCCAGCAGATTGGGCTGATCCCTCATGTTTTGTCTTTACAGTCACTTAGATGTGGCGGTTAATTATTCATGCGTGTTTTGAAACTGAAGTTGCTGATTTTCTGCTTTGGAGTCCATTTAGAAAAATCTGAGGGATGCCGTAACCCTGATTAGCTGGCTACCCTGGAATGAGGAAGGGTCTTGATATTGTAGAGATGTTGGTGGGTACTTGGTGCACCTCTTAAAAATACCCCAGGAAAGTCCTTGCACTCTGTTCATGAATGAACACACAAAATAAGTTTGGGAGACTGCTTCCTGTTAGTCAGAATACCCTGTAGTATCGCTTCTTTCCAATTGCTCCAGCATAGTGAAAAAAATTGTTTGTTTTAAAAGACCCTATGTATGTGTACAAAACTGATTTGAATAATTCTAAACATGTAGCAATATAAGGTACTGTTGCTTATGGCAGTTGTTCAACTAATCTACTTGATGCCGTGATACTAAATAAGCTTCAGGGAATGTGTGTCAGTCACATGGGGTGGGTGGGTGGGTATGTTAGAGCTCTTCAATAAGATTTTAGTTATTTCAAGTCAGTATTTTCGGTTAGAATCCCCCCTGCTAAAAAATAAGGTGAAAAGCCAAGCCTTGCGTTTCAAATATGAACTGGAAACAAACCCAATTTACAATTCACTAGATGAAAATTGTTCTCTTCTGCCATAATTCAATTCACATTTGGTTTATTTGAGAATTCATGTATTATAACCCTTCTTGCTCACACTTCTGAACATTTTGGTTTGTTGTATCCGCTAAGGCTCAGTTTTGGGATTTTTATTAGTAGTATTTTTGTTTTTCCTGGGTTTACGGTGTAAGCAGAGGCCTCCCCCTCCCGACAAGACCTTCCACCTGAGGGCAGCACAGTCATCAGCTCAGACTAATTTACTCCGAGGCAATCTTCCTTGTCCCAATCCAGCTTCACCACAGCTCCAGGTCAGGTTTTGTTTTAATCCACACACCCTCCTTACATTGTTTGCAATAATGAGATATGATCACTCTAACTTTTCCAACCTTTCAGCTTCATTTTACTGGGAGCTGCATCCCTTATTTTATGTTACAATATAGAGAATTTACCTCTGTTGTTCCCTGCACCATTAAAGTGTACATCATCTTTCTTTGTCTTAGCTTAATGTATTAATGTTAGAAGTAGCATACACAGAATGAGATGCTAGGAGGGTCTGGATATCAATAAGAGAATGTATACCTCTAACTTCATCCTATTCCAAACAAAACCGAACCTTTTTTTCTGCTACTCTGACGTTTCTTCCCTTAAACTGGATGCTGACAAGTGCAAGAGGGTAACACCTTTCAGCAGGTAAAATATGTTGTTATGGAAGGGATGTATGGCAGGGATGCTGACAA